>NC_079167.1:66570316-66870316 GCF_947568905.1 Ostrea edulis
ACAGGAGATACCTCTTACTTATTGGTTATCAGTCTGACTTACGGTAATGTAACAAATCAAATCTTGGTTATAATGGTAAACCCTATGATTTGATAAATTTTCATGCTTAATGTGGTAATGCTGATGTTTCAGACTTAGGATCAAACAACAGTGGGTTTTATGAACTGCAAGCTGTGCTGACTCATAAAGGACGGTCTAGTTCTAGTGGACATTATGTTGCCTGGGTGAAAAAGAAAGGAGGTAAGCAGGGCTGCATTCAAGATAATCGTAGTGGCTCTGTAGAGCTTGGTAGCGCTACAATCTTGAACGATGTGCTTGGCTAGACCTACATAGTGATAACAAACGTTAATTCATACAGTGCGTTCAAAATACCTAGATATCTAGCCTAGCAGCTAGGCTAGCCGCTATGATCTTGAAAGCAGCCCAGAAATAAGTTGTAAATGGAGGTCACATGAAGTACAAGTATTTTAGAGTGTATGTGGAGATTTATTTGGGATTTAGATAACAATTGTATGATTATTTTTTGTGTATTTCAGAAGAGTGGGTTATGTTTGATGATGATAATGTAACGAATGTGACAGCTGAAGATGTGCTGAAATTGTCAGGAGGAGGTAACTCTTACAATATCTTTTATACAGTAATGCTAAATACAAGCTCTGACAGGATTTAAATGTCTGATGTCTCTAGGGATTTCTACTTAGAGTTGTCGTTTGTACTTCACACACACCTCCGTCAACATCTCAATTCAGAATTACAATTCCTTTTGCAGATGGCAGATTTTTCTTCTGCAATTTTTTAAATATAGTCAAATATTTGTATCTCAAAGTCTGGGAGTAGTTTGAGATATCCAAGAGTATTCAACAAAATTATGAGATATCCTTTGGTCCGAGATATCCAAACTTGTCATCTGATTTTGTTTCAGTGACTTCCCCTATGTTTGTATATGTTCATTTGATGCATACCACATGCACTATAAGTAAAAAATTCCATATTTTCTGATATTCATATTCTGATGCATTCATTCCCAAAAACTTTTTTATGTGCTAATCTTTGATTATGCCCCCCTTCAAAGAAGAGGGGCATATTGCTTTGCACCTGTCAGTCAGTCGGTTGACCACATGTTGTCCGCTCAATAACTTGAGAACCCTTTGCTTGACAGACATCAAACATGGTACACTGGTACATCTTCAGAAGAAGATGACCCCTATTGATTTTGAGGTCACATGGTCAAAGGTCAAGGGTCAAACTGGACAAAGGAATATACTGTCTGCTCAATATCTTGAGATCCCTTTGCTTGACAGATATCTAATTTGGTACACTGGTACATCTTCAGGAGAAGATGACCCCTATTGATTTTGAGGTCACATGGTCAAAGGTCAAGGGTCAAACTGGACAAAGGAATATACTGTCTGCTCAATATCTTGAGATCCCTTTGCTTGACAGATATCTAATTTGGTACACTGGTACATCTTCAGGAGAAGATGACCCCTATTGATTTTGAGGTCACATGGTCAAAGGTCAAGGGTCAAACTGGACAAAGAAATATACTGTCTGCTCAATATCTTGAGATCCCTTTGCTTGACAGACATCTAATTTGGTATACTGGTACATCTTCAGGAGAAGATGACCCCTATTGATTTTGAGGTCACATGGTCAAAGGTCAAGGGTTAAACTGGACATAGTAATATATTGTCTTCTATATTTTAAGAATTATTTGCTTGATTGACACCAAACTTGGTACACTGGTACATCATAGGAGTAGATAACCCCTATTGATTTTTAGGTCACATGGTCAATCCACTCTTGACATAGGATGATATTGTCTGTTCAATATTTTGAATTGATGATACTGCTATCAATTAAATGATGTGTGTGTATAACCCTTTTCAATTTGCACCATTTGAGGGGGGGGGGGGCATATGTGTTTTACCAACATCTCTTGTTATTACTTTATTCAATATTAATTCTCAAAATACCTCACTCTATCACACAAAATAATTATGTACCAGTAATAATTCAGCTTAAACTCAACAAAAAGTGATAAAAACTAAGCAGAATATTTCGTAACTATTGATTGGGTATGAAAGTGAAGAAAGCCTTAAACTGGCTTTTGTAAGAATCTTATAAAGTCTTGAGACATTGACAGAGATTTGAGGTATGAAAATGCCAACTCTTGGTAGAGATTGTCCAAATTCCAGGGGTGCATTTTACAAAAGAACTTACGACATTTTGGAATTCTCCCGTTTAATGCAAGATAATTCACTCCAATATAAAATAGTGAAGAAATAATGTTGAAAAATAAGTTTCAGAAACGTTTTAATTCCTTCATTCAAACTAATAACTGTGTGATACAATTTAAGACTTACGATTTTGTCGTAAGTTGTTTTGTAAAACGGGTCCCAGAACTTTTGTCCAATCCCATTTGTTCAGTTATTCCCATGAAATATGATTCATATTTTCAAAGCAAAAATGTCTGAGATATTGGGCAGAAAGTTGCACAATGTTTATGAATGTTTCTGTGGAGGGATTTGATAGACGCATGTAATGATATGAATGTTTTTAGGTGACTGGCATTCAGCATATGTTCTACTGTATGGACCAAGAGTATTAGAAGTTCCAGTGGATGAGGGAAGTTGATTTGACAAAAGCAGTGTGTCCTAACTTACTGCTCCTGGATTCATGTATACCGTCAATGGCAAAAAAAAGAAGCGCTTTATTTCTAATGAACACATGTGTACCTATCATTTCTTTAAATATTTTTTATGCAAAATAATAGAAAAGAAGATCCTGCCTGGCTAAAGGAAAGATCAGAAACTGCTGCTATAGTGGATATGTTTTAAATTTAGCATTACTGAACATTAAAATGAATTATCTGTTATGTGAACTTTTAAGCTTGTTTGTGATTTTGAGTTATCACACCATGAATTGTCCAAACTTAGTCTGTTGTGTGTGTGCCCCCCCCCCCCCCCCCCCCCCCCCCCCCCCCCCCCCTATATCCTTTCTTTTAATTTTGTAACCTTAATTAGGAAATTATTTTGCATAATTTATAGGAGTGATTAGTTGTTTACGTAGGAACATATTTTATCTTGGTAGCTTAGACTATGACCTTGGGTGGAGTCGGGCTGTTTACTTTCATGTGGAAAACACATGGATTTGAGGGTGATCTTGTTTGTGGGTGAAAATAATGAGAAAATGCCATGTGAGGTATTGAAGACAATACAGGTATCATAGAGCATTCCAATGGAGTTATATTTCATCAATTTAACTAAACGATTTTTTCCTGTCTATAGTATTATAGGGATGATACTTGAATTTTCCCTGTCTATAGTATTACAGGGGTGATACTTGAATTCTTTTGGGAAGAGAGATAACTCTTATCCTTTGCAGTTCCATATTCAAGTTAGTTTGAACAAAAAGAGAATATGAGAAATATTTTATTTAAGAAATGTTTTTGGTGATATATAAAATACCAGATAAGATTTAAGGAACTTTAGTGAAATATAAACCTGTATGTATTAATTATCATACAAAGCATAATGATGAACAGCCAAGTGCTCAGATTATGGAAATGAAAATTGATAGACAAGTAAATCTGATGTAACCAGAAAGGCTTTCAAAATAACAATTATATCAAATTGTCAATGACATAATTTTAACAAATCTGAATCTGCACTATGTCGGGAAGCTTTCATGTAAACCTTTCTGGCCCAGTGGTTTTTCAGATGATTTTTAAAGATTTTCCCTATATATTTGTATGTAAAATTTGGATCCCCTATTGTTGCCCCACCCTACCTACCCCTAGGGGGCTATGGTTTTAAGAAACTTGAATTTACACTATGTCAGGAAGCTTACATGTAAATGTAAACTTTTCTCTGGCCCAGTGGTTTTTCAGAAGAATTTTAAAGATTATCCTTATATATTTGTATGTAAAATTTTCATCCCTTATTGTTGCGCCATCCTATCCCCAGAGGCCATAATTGTAACAAACTTGAATCTGCACTGTCTGGAAGCTTTCATGTAAATCTTAGTACTTCTGGCCCAGTGGTTCTTTAGAAGAAGATTTCAAAAGATTTTTCCTATATATTTGTATGTAAAACTTTGATCCCCTATTGTGGCCCCATCCAACCCCCCTTCCCCCGGGGTCATGGTTTTAAGAAACTTGAATCTGCACTATATGTCAGGAAGTTTTCATGTAAATTTCAGCTCTTCTGGCTCAGTGTTCTTGAGAAGATTTTTAAATGACCCACCCTATTTTTGCATTTTTGTGATTATCTCTCCTTTGAAGGGGCATGACCCTTCATTTGAACAAACTTGAAATCCCTTCACCCAAGGATGCTTTGTACCAAGTTTGGTTGAAATTGACCCAATGGTTGTGGAGAAGAGTTTTAAAAGTCATTAATGTATTTTCACTATTTTGCTATTATCTCCCCTTTGAAAGGGGTGTGGTCCTTAATTTGAACAAACCCCCTTCGCCCAATGATGTTTTGTACCAGGTTTCGTTGAAATTGGCCCTGTGGTTCTGGTTTTTAAAAGTTGCTAAATAAATATATTTTAACTATTTTGCAATTATCTCCCCATGGAGAAGGGCGTGACCCTTCATTTGAACGAACTTAAATCCGCTTCACTCAAGGATGCTTTGTGCCAAATTTGGTTTTAATTGATTCAGTGATTCTAGGAAATATTTTTAAAACTCACCAATGTATTTTCACCATTTTGCTGTTATCTCCCCATGGAAAAAGGCATGGTTCTTCATTTGAACAAACTTGAATCCCCTTCACCCAAGGATGTTTTGTGCCAAGTTTTGTTGAAATACGCAAGTTCCGAGTTACCCAAAAGTTATTTCCCTTTGTCGAACTCTTTCGCATTTTATGACGTATTGTGGGTACACAATGTATACATTATATCGTAGACTGGCATTGTACATAACGATTACGTACGATAAATGTAATAAAAGCGTAACTTTTGTTTATATCAATCACTGGTACGCATATTCTGGCCATATCAAGCATAATTTGTTGGAATAAGATCATCAAATTGGCTATTGAATCATTATTCGTTTATTCTTCTACATGAGTGACGCTTTTATCAAAGAAAGATGGCAATTAACAATATTTGTTTGAGCCATTTTGTTATCCAATACTCATAAACATACTAAAGTTGCCTTTTCCCTGAGATAGGATGGTCTCAGAAACTCTGGATATCATCTTTTAAGAAAAAATACAACGATAATAATTAGCAAATGTACCCACTGTCATCATATTTACGTCATAATTTACGGAAGAGTTCGACAAAGGGAAATAACTCTTGGGGAACTCGGAACTTCCGTATTGGCCCAGTGGTTCTGGTGAAGAATATTTTTAAAAATTGATAATGCATTTTCACTATTTTGCTATTATCTCCCCTTGGAGAAGGGTGTGGCCCTTCATTTGAACAAACTTGAATCCTCTGCACCCAATGATGCTTTGTGCCAAGTTTCGTTGAAATTGGTCCCGTGGTTCTGGAGAAGAAGATGAAAATGTGAAAAGTTAACGACGACAACGGAAAAAATTCGATCAGAAAAGCTCACTTAAGCCTTCGGCTCAGGTGAGCTATAATATTCTAAAGGTATAATAATGCGAATCAAAGGCTTTATAACGCAAAATAAAGGTATGATAATGCGTAGCAAAGGCGTATGGAACGCCAAATTAACATAAACTCAAATAATTGAAGATATCTTCAATTATTTGAAGATATCATCAATTCATTTGATGCGCGCAACAATTTAATTAAAGATCTCTTCAAATAATTAATGATATCTTCAATTCTGAATTATTACGCGCATTAAATGAATTGATGATAGCATTAATTCTTCTGCTGAATTGATGCGCGCTTTAATTGAATTAATGATCTCTTCAAATGAATTAATGATATCAACAATTGAATTGATGCGCGCTACAATTCAATTGAAGAGAGCAATAATTGATATAATGCGCGTATTAAATCAATTGATGAGAGCAATAATTGAATTGATGCGCGCATTAATTCATTTGATGAGAGCAATAATGGATTTAATGCGCGCATTAATTCAATTATTGCTCTCTTCAATTGAATTAATAATATCTTTAATTCATTTGAAGAGAGCAATAATTCTTTTAGAGAGAGCAACTAAATAATTAAAGATATCTTCAATTCGACATATCCACAATTGAATTAATGATCTCTTTAATTGAATTGTTGCCCTCTTTAAAAGAATTGATGCGCGCATTAATTCCTTATACAAAAGCATTGTAAATAATTAAAGATATTTTCAATTGAATTAAAGAGATCATCAAATTATTCATACCGAGCTCTAAATCAATTATTGCGAGCAATATTTCTACGAAATTAATGCTCTCATCAATTGAATTGAAGAGAGCAATATTTGAATTAATGCGCGCATCAAATCTATTATTATTGCTCTCATTAATTCAATTGATGCTCTCATCAATTGAATTGAAGAGAGCAATAATTGAATTAATGCGCGCATTAAATCAATTATTGCTCTCATTAATTCAATTGATGCGCGCATTAATTCAATTGATGAGAGCAATGATTGAATTGAAGCGCGCATTAATTGATTTGATGAGAGCAATAATTGATTTAATGCGCGCATTAATTCAATTAAAGAGAGCAATAATTGAATTGATGATATCTTCAAATAATTGAAGATATCTTCAATTATTTGAGTTTATGTTAATTTGGCGCTCCATAAAGGCGTTAAATAATGCAAAACAATTAAGGCAGTAGGAAAGAAGAGCAAAGATTTAGAATTAACTTTTGATCTAGGCGAAACTACTCTATGCAGTGAATCTGAGGTTAAACTATTAGGGATGACCATAGATTACCAATTAAATTTCAACTCCCATATTACTGACATCTGAAGGAAGGCAGCTAGGCAATTAAATGTGTTAAAAAGAATAGGACACAATCTTAATCGTCTAAGTAAACTCACAATTTACCGTTCCTTTATTTTATCAAATTTTAGCTACTGCCCCCTTACCTGGCACTTCTGCTCGGAGAAGAATACCACAAAAATGGAAAACCTACAGAAAAGGGCCCTTCGTTTCATATATAATGATTATGTTTCTACATATGATGAATTGCTTCATAAATCTCTTCTTCCAACCTTAAAAGTAAGGCTTATGCGCACACTGGCTATAGAAACTTATAAAATTATAAACAAATCCAGCCCTCTGTTTCTTCATGACATCATTGCATTTAAAGATCACTCTTACAGTTTTAGATACACAAACACTGCCATTGTGCCCAGTGTCAGGACAACCAGGTATGGGTTGCAATCCTTTAGGTACAGTGCTCCTAAGATCTGGAACTCTTTGCCAAATGAAGCTAGGCATCTTACCACCTTAAATCAATTTAAAAGTTTTATTTCCACTTGGTCTGGCCCCACATGTAAGTGTAAATCATGCAGATCTTAGGTCCATTGTACGTAGCTTTATATGTTGCTTCTGCTCTTTTTATCTATGCAGCGTTTATGTGTGTGTCTGCATGGCTCAATAGACCTTTCTTTTCTATTTTTACTTTTATTATTTATTTTTTAGTAAATTCCATCAGCAATGAAATTTTAAATATTTATATGATTAATTTACTACCATCATTTATTTTAATTATATTTAAATTATTTTCAAAAACTCTTATACTATACAGCTTTTACTTGAAACAGCAAACATAGCTAATTGGTTTGAAATTTAATGATGGTTTTTATTCATATGCTCTTGCTTGTTATATTTTATTTCTTCCTCGTAGTCTTATGCTTTCGTATCTGTATATTCTTGCATGAAAGTTTTCTTTTATTTTGTATTCTTTTGTTAATCTGTGATATGTCTGTGTATATGTGTACATGCATGCTATGTGTCTTTGTCCTTGATATACTTGAATGTGATAGTCGGTTAAAAAGCTCTACAGAGCTTGTGTTTGACATGTTGAATGTATATAGTGCCGACTTTAAATAAAATTTACTTTACTTTACTTTAAGGCGTATTAATTTAACGTGAAAGAACGCGAAAGAAAGGCGTAATAATGCGAAACAAAGGTGTATTATCGCGAAAGAAAAGCGTGATAACGTGGATGAAAAGCGTGATCTCGAGAAAGAAAGGCATACTATTTTTTTTTTTATTGATCCTAATCGGCTTTCGTATAATATATATCACACGAAAGCTGATGCTAATTAGTGTCATTCCACCTCTAAATAGACAGGAACAAGGTATTGATAGGACCATTCTCCTTGTCCGAACAAATTGTATTTTTTAAACATTTGCAGTCATCCGATTGAATATTTAAACAGATTTTGAGATTCAAACGAAGCACTTCAGTCTACCCGTGACTGATCTCGTCCTTTAATAATTAAAGGCCGTGGATGTCCGACGATGCAATGTACATGTAGGCCTTGCAGATGACTTCTGGAGAACTCGTACCTAGGAGAACTCGTACCCACACTTTCATTTGGTAAAATGACAAAGTTTTTGTCCAGGAGAACTCGTACCCACATATAGATGAGTACGAGTTCTCCAGGAGAACTCGTACCCAAAATTCTGGGTACGAGTTCTCCTGGGTACGAGTTCTCCTGATACCTTGCAGAATACCGCCCTTGGCGAAATGCATGTCGGGTATTTTTAGGCTTTTACCACTTCCAACTTTGAAAGGGATTAGTGCAAATTTTGGAAGATAAGATGGTAAGATGGAATTGGACAATAATTTCATTACATATCCTTAATGTAAACGTACGGTTACTAGGCTACAGTACTTCCGGGAGACCTGACGAGTATATCTGCAGTTTCGTTTTAGTCAGACACAAATATTAGCTTTAAAATAGTACAGTTTTATAATTCCTTCAAGTTTTCATTGGCCCCTAAACGCGATAGATTAATATTACATCTCTTTCGTCTGAATGATTAGAATTGGTTCGTTATAAATCAAAAAGAAAGTTGGGATAATTTTATGCTCTTTGGAATTTTGAGCGAAAACGTAAGTAGGGACATATTTCGTTTTGAGACTTTCTTTACATGTATATGTGCATTTTGAAATTAACACTTTCTTGATATTCAAGTTACTTTTTTCAGAATTCTGCACAGAAATGTTCTAAAAAAGTTTAATTTTGCAAAAAAAACCAAAACACTTACGATGCATTTTATCATCAGAAAAATAACTGAATTTTTCACTTTAACATCCTTTTAAAACAGTTTGTATTTTGTGAACACAATGCAACATTTTAAAAATGATTTAAGGTATTCAATGTATAATGACCATATTTCATATCTAATAAATGGATGGTGGAATATTTGTAATCATGGTATCATTTTGAAGGGTCCATCAAATGAAAATAATCCACCATAGGAATTTTCAAAATTTTGTTTACTGTCTGATTTATTGCACCTAGAATTTAACATCATTTACCAGTCATGTGAATTTCATCTGCTTCACTTTCATCATTATTTAATAATAAACTTTTATGTTGATCTAAATCCTTCAAAATTGTTCATTATCCTTTCATTATACATGGAATATCTTAAGCCATACACAAATTCATTTCATCCTATATTTTGGCAAGGGATTTTCACCGGGCTTTTTCAGACCTAAAATCAGTGCTTTTTTAGTCTAAGAGCACACTGATATACCGGTTTATACTTTCCCAAGTCTAAGAGCACACTGATATACCGGTTTATACTTTCCCAGTATTTACAGCTGTACATAGTGCCAGGAGATTGGATATCTAAAAAAAGACTGCCATTTGAAAAGTCAAATTAAGGATTTTTTTCAGGTGATATCAGATATGTAATACCCTAAATGGAATATTTATTCTTCATAGAATGCCATGAGAGACTGCTGCTAGAGATGAAACAATGGCGACACAGGCTCAAGATGTCATTTACTGCGACTCCTGCTCGACAGCAGCTGCAGAAGTCCACTGTGATTCCTGTCAAGTGAAAATGTGTAGACCGTGTTCTGGGCATCACGTGTCCAATAGTCATTCCAGAAAACACGAAATCGTACCATATACTTCAAGAAAAATAAAACACAAAGAGGCGAAATGTGACCTTCACTCCGGACAAATCTGTGAACTACATTGCGAAGATTGCAATATCCCCATATGCAGCAAATGTGTATTATCTAAGTTGCACAACCAACATGAAATCAAAGAGTTATCAGAATACTTTGATGGAAAAAAACGTGATCTAATAAAAGACACTAGTTTCATGGAAAATGAAATTATGCAACATTATGACAGCGCCCTTTCCAAAATGAAAGAAGAAGCAGAGGAGTTATCAAGAAGTCACGAGATGTTGGAAGTTGGTATTCAAGAGCAAGGAAAACGATTGCATCAGGAAGTTGATGTTGCGATCAAGAGAGAGCTATCATTAGCCAGAAATATGAAAAGCGAAGATATGGCTGCCATGAAAGATAGTGTATCCCATATGGAGGATCTTCGCTCTTCGTTGCAACAGGAAATCGAGAGAAACAAGAAAATTGTGAAGTCAGGCGACTATTCTAAAATTGTTTCTTTCAGATCAGCAGTTGACAAGTTCAAATTCATGCCACCAAGACCGGCATTGTCTAAACCTGTTTTCAAGGCTTCAGAGATTAAAAAGAAAACAATCAGACAACAGGTAGGAGAAATACAATCATCCCCAAAATCAGAAACGCCGGGATATCAAATTAGGGAAGATCAGGGCAAGAGGACGGCCTTGCTAAAAGAAGCCGGGGTCGTTACAGAAGTGGACACAGAGTTTGAAGAGCTTTGGCGAATCGCCTTCCTTCACCCTGGTCAACTTTGGTGTAGTGGCGATGATAGTTCAGTGAAGAAAATTGATTTGAAAGGGTCAGTATTGCAAGTCCTTGCAGAATCTTGTGAATTTCATCCTCAGGACATATCCGTGTCGCCTGAAGGAGCATTGTTCTATACAGATGTTGATAGCCACTCCGTGTACATCGTCCGGAAGAAAGAGAGGAATGAATTGTCCTTAAAATTGTCCGGGTGGAAGCCATGGAGTATCTGCGCATGTTCGATGGAAAACATACTTGTTGCATTAAAAAATGATTCATATACTGAAGCAAAAGTCGTAAGATATGTCAAGGGCAAAGAGAAGCAAACAATTCAGTTTGATGACAATGGTCAAGCTCTTTACTCCCCAGAACGTAGCCTGATGTTTGTAGCAGAAAACCAGAACAACAAAGACATTATCGTCTCCGACAAAGCATGGAAGCAACTTGTGGTGGTGAATAAATCGGGCAAATTCAGGTTTAGATACCCAGAAGGGAAGAGTTTCGTACCCAGATGTGTAACCACAGACACTGGCGGAAGAATATTGGTCACAGATGGCGAAAACAATAGAATTCATATTATAGATGCGGATGGAAAATTCATATCCTACATAGACAACTGCTCTCTTAATGTGCCAGTTAGCCTTACAATCGACAATGACAACACACTCTGGGTTGGAGAATTTTACTCTGGCAAAATAAAAGGCATTCGGTATTTACAATAGATTACATGTGAAAGTACATTGGGTCACATTCCAAGCATATTTGCATAGAAAACATTGTCTGAATCTTGTTTGAAAAAAAAGTCTATAATGATGCCAAAAAACACGGAATTCTATATCCACTGGAGTGTCTTCTAGGTGTCGTCAAATACATTTTTTGCGAATTTATTTGAAATTGAAGTTAGTTTGACGAATTTATATATACATATTCTTTATTAAGAATAAGCGTAAACCCCTTAAAATCTTCTAGAGAATCGAGAAATTGTAATGTCTACACCCCTTATTTAAAATCAGCTTTAATCAGCATGAAATCAAAGTTTACTTCATATCATTTTGGAAAGGTGCGGTGTATAAGTTGGAAGATATCATTAAAGAATTTTAGTGCGTTACATAATTGCTTTGGAAGAGGAAAATGAATCACAAAACCATTGTGAACACGGTACTTGGAACTACTTGAGTGAATATTTACCTTATAATGTTCCATCTCTAACATTGTTTCAGCATACCACTGAACAAGAACTCAAATCTATCATATGAAAACTCCCAATATACCATGTGAATTCGACCCTATTACCGCGTCTCTTGTCAAAAAGTATATTGAACCATTGCTTCCCTTGATCACCAGGATAGTCAACTCTTCTAAGTGTTTCCTTCTTTTTTTAAAGGAGGCGCTTTTTCGACCTCTTCTAAAGAAACCTGGACTTGACAAAGAGGTTTTGAAAAAATATCACCCAATCTCCAATCTATCGTTTCGAGGAGAAAGTTGTGGCCAGTAGAATGGATAGTAACCTTGACTCATATTTTTTACCGGATCCACTCCAATAAACATACCGTGCTCAATATTCTAAGGAAACCGCTCTCGTTAAAGTATATAACGATATCATGTCGGCGCTCGATCAACAATCAACGGCAGTCCTTGTCCTTCTTGACTTGTCAGCATCCTTCTATGGTATCGGCCATGAAATTCTACTTCAACACATTTCCCTATCCTCTGGAGTTAAATGAATGGATAAGATCCTATTTATAAGATAGCCACCAGTGTGTTATCATTGGACCCATTAGGTCAGATACCCGTCAGTTACCTTTTGGTGTTCCCCAGGGATGTGTTTTTGGACCCAAATTATTCTGTATTTTCACTAGACCCATAGGAACAATATGTCATTGCCATGATATGAAGCATCATTTCTATGCAGAAGAAGATTTACAAGTCTACATGGTAATCAGACCAGAAGAAAAGTGGGTAAACTATGTATCTCGCATGGAATCCTGCATCATAAACATACATTGTAGGATCTTTGATGACATCGAACCTTAATTCAAGACAAGACAGAACAAATTCTATTTTCAACATAAGAAAACATAGTGCCCCTACGCTACAGGTCAAAAGTACAACACGTGTGAAAAATTTAGGCTTATTTTTCGATCAACATTTTGCAATGGAAATCAGTCGTCAAATTATGTCATAATTAAATCTTTAACATCGGGCGGATAAGACCCTACTTAACAAATGAAGCTTGCAAACCCCTGGTAAACTCCTTTGTAACATCTAAACTTGGAAACTGTCTTTATTTCGGAGTTGGGGGGGGGGGGATTATTGAACCGGCTGCCACGGGTGCAGAATATTGTTGCTCGTCTAGTTACTAGGTCGCAGAAACGGGATCACATTTCCGATTCTGGCGGAACTTCATTGGCTTCCCATCCATTACCGACCCCAATACAATATTTTTACCTATACATATTCTTCCTTCCACGGATCTGCGCCCTCATGCATCCCAAGTCTTTTAAATGAATACAAGCCAAGTCGATCGTTACGATCTGAATCGAAGTCACGAATTGAAGTGCCAAAAATCGGACCAACAAAATACGGACAACGCTGATTCAGCTACGCCGCAGCACATCTCTGGAATGACCTTCCAGATGACGTCAAGAAGTCAACATCTTTTGAATTTTTTAAAACACGCCTTAAACGCACTTTTATGAATTAGCTTTTAGATTCTAACATGTATAAACTGTTTTGATTATCAAACACCCATATAAAAAGCCCCTTGAACTATCGATCTTAATTATAATGTTTTATTTTGATAATTTACAGATGTAGATCTTGGGTCATATTGTCGTTTAATTCTATGTAATTATGTTTTGTTATCGCATTCCTTTTCTTACCCTTGTAAAGCGCCATTGAGTAATTTGTTTTATGTAAGGCGTTATATAATTTTTTTTATCATTAAATTAAGGTTTGGTGACAATACGTACTAATACAGCTTTACGGAATTTTAAATACAATCGATCGTTGATAATTCTTTTTATCCTGGTATTTTTTTTTTTCATAATGTTTTGATGCGGATCCAATTGTTCAAATTCCAAGTTAGATAACTTCGAAATTTCTGAAATGTGCGTCTGCCTGTATGAAGTAGCATTTGCTTTTCAATTTTTTCCCCACTCATATGGAGACGCAAGTAAGATAACAAGTAAGATAATTTTTCACTCATATAGAGACGCTTACATTTCCGGTGAAGGGCTGCAAAATTAGGCAAACATTTAAACATTGTATATTTCATCATCACTTTATCATATGTTATACTCTGCAGTAGATGTATTATGTTCATATAAGTATATGTTGTGAAACTTGAGATATTATATTTATAAGACTATAAGATATGAAAACTTTGAACTTTGAACGATGAAAAACATGAATGTAACGTATTTTTGCGATTTTGAATTCTATATATTTTTGAATTCTATATATTTTTGAATTCTATATATTTTTGAATTCGAATGTTTTATTTAGAATTTTGTCATTTGATATAGAATTGACATACTTTTATTAGAAGTAGCTTTCTTTTTAAAACCCTCTGTTTAGATACAATACGTAAAATTATAATAATAAAATAGATTGTCAAAACACTTTTCTTTCAGTTCTCTTGTCAGTATTTCAAATTAGCTCGACATTCGTTCCCCTCTCTTTTAAGTATCATGCATGAAAAGGTGAAGATAACGAACAGTGATCGATCTCATAACTCCTATAAGGAATACAAAATTAAAAGTTGATCAAAGTAGGATCCCTGGACAGGTGGGATCAGGTGCTTAGGAGGAATAAGCATTCCCTGTCGACCGATCACACACGCTGTGAGGCCTATATATTGATCAGGTAAATGCAGTAATCCGTAGTCAAAAACAGTATGTAAGAACGACCTAACAATGTGGTTTGAAGCACGTCAGATAGCATTTTACCCTATTGGCAAACTAGATCGTTATAAAGACCTTAGAATTTTCGAAATTCTGACTTTTAACAAGACTGTAGAAACCTTTGTAGCATCAGCTTTTTGTGGGTAGCCTGCCTCAATTTAAAAAGTGATCATACGCAGAAATAGCTCTTGCGTATCGAATCAATTGGGAGACACAAACACTATATAGGCGATAATGGAATATTACTATATAAAAATGGAAGTTCACGATGGAGAAGCTGAAGTCATTCCATTTGTCATAACGTAGAATTTATAGTTTGCCGTTAACATATTAGGTCAATAAAATATTAGAAGTACAAAGCAGATGTGAAAGACTCTGGTATTTTTATTCCAGATTATTTTATTGTCTGGAGTACATGAAATCAGTATAACGACGGTAGAATTTGCGAATTGCTGATTTTAAACGAGACTGTTGGAACCTCTGCACCATCAACTTGTTTACAAACTTGTAAGCAGATCAAGCTCTTGAGTATCGAATCAGTTGAGAGACGTAAACACCATTTGCATACGTTATAACGATCTAGTTCGTCAATACAACCTATCATTGGATCAAATGCTGTCTGACGTGTTTCATACCGATTGTTAGGCCGTTCTTGGCACACTGATTTTGACTACGAATAACTCCGTTTACCTTATCAGGATATAGAGCTCACGGCGGGTGTGACCGGTCGACAGGGAATGTTTTCTCCTCCTAGGCACCTGGTCCCACCTCTGGTGTGTTCAGGGGTCCGTGTTTGCCCAACTATCTATTTTGCATTGCTTATATGAGTTATGATATTGATCACTGTTCGTTATCTTCACCTTTCATGAAGGTGATAATGGAATATTTCTACATAAATATGGAGAATCTGAAATCATCCCGTTTATCATAAAGTTGAATTGTCAGTTTGCCGTTAATGTCCTTTTTCAATAAAAAGAGAAATAAGTTTTCATTGTCACTTTTAGGGGATGTTGTGTAAGACATTCTAATTGATTGAAGTTTTATGTTTAAACGCTATAAAGATGACGTAACTCTTGGTTTTTATGGTCGTTGCAATGATTTAGTTTGTCAATGCAATCTATCATCGGGTCAAATGTGATGTGTTTCATACCGATTGTTATCTTGGCACACTGATTTTGTCTACTGGATACTCCGTTTACCTGACCAAGACATTGGGCTCACGGCGGTCGACAAGGGATGCTTATTCCCCGTAGACACCTGATCCCACCTCTGGTGTGTCCAGGGGTCCGTGTTTGCCCAACTCTTTATTTGTATACGTTCGTTATCTTCACCTACCACAATTCAAAACCCGAATGTATAAACTTATGTATATGTAATCAAAGCAATGAGATAAAACAAAAAATTAGTATATTCATGGTACTTTCAATAAGACATCTGCAATAACATTGTCTTTGCCTTTGATATGTTTTATAACAATATCATACTATTTGTAATGATATACTCCATCTTGTGAGTCTTTGATTCTTATTTGACTTTCATGCAAACCAATTAGGGGATTATGATCTGTGTAAACAAGAATTGGATGCACAGTATAAAAAAATAAACATCAAAATGTTGTAAAGCTAGCAACCAAGCAAGACACTCTTTTTCAATGGTAGAATAATTCTGCTGAAATTTTGTTTCTTTGAAATTAGGCGGGAAAATGATAGTCCTGGGGGTCCACTTTCTTGTCTGCATACTCCTTTAGTGGACTCTTCAAAGATTAATTTGTTATTAACACTCATTATCCCCCTATGTGATGTAACGTCAGGAACTTTCAGGTGAGCTCAATTGCCTTCAAGTAAGAAACTCGGTAATTAAAAAATTGTTGATTAATTGTTTGAAAAATTATCCAGTTTGATTTATTATGTGTTATTTTTTAGTATTCCGTTTGAGTACTCGCAGTACTTTGATGAACTTTCTTACTGGCTGCTAGTTTCTATGGCCTTATTGGCTGTTGGTTAGTGGCTGCTAGCTTCGGTGTAGTTGTAAATTGGTATAAGATAATCTCAAACCAAAATGAAATATTGGTATGACTAAGTTGCATGGATCAGTTTATAAACCAGGTGATAAAATTACTGTTTTTAACCTGTTCCTGGTCATTTTTACAGGCCAGATATTATGGTCCTTACGAAATTGAAGGCAAGCTTAGTAGTAGTGTAAACTAAATATTTCGAATTTCCGAAATTTCGGCTTGAGCATCACTGAAGAGACATTATTTGTCGAAATGCGCATATGGTGCATCAAAATTGGTGTCGTATAAGTTTTACATTATGACCTCTGGGTCAAGGCCTCTGCTGGTGGACTGTTAGTCCCCGAGGGTCTCTACAGCCCAGTACCTAAGAACTTGCTGGAAGGTTACTGGCAAGTACCGATTGAAAGAGCCAAAGACATTTCTGACTTCCGATTATATGTTTTAATACAAAGTGATGCCTTTTGGCATGAAAAATATTCCAGTGAAATTTCAGAGGATGATTTCCCTTTTTCATGATCTTCAAGGATATGAAGTTTACATTAATGATGCAATAATTTGTATCAAAACATGGGACAAACATCTCCGAAACCATGCGTGCGTAGGTCAAGTTTATGTTACACCTATACACAGCAATCTCTACCCAGAGTTATCGTTCCTTACACTCGCATATATATCTGTTAACGTCTCAAAATAAGCAATGTTATTCCATATGTAAATCCACTATTTTACGGCTAATAAAACTAAGAACTACTTTATAAAATATTGGGAAAATGTAGGACAAGAAACTATTTGTAAATTTTCCCCATTACTATATATTCTTCATGTACCTATGTATAGGTCTGGTGCAATAGAACAACCCAATATCCACGTTTCAACCCAAATCAATGCTTCTTGTGTCACAAAAAGACTTGACATCTGTTCAGTATTTATTTATTCATGTATATTTTTATAACTGAAGTCAAAACCAACTTTATTTGAGCATATGTGCCATTTTACAAAAATCTTTTAAAACCCTTGAGACGTTGACAGAGATGCAAGTGAGAGCAAGGAACGACAACTCTGGGTAGAGATGACAATACACACATGTATATTATGGCTAAACTGTAAACTAAATAAAGTTCTCGATTCTTACAAACAAGAAACTCAATTAGAGGTTTGGGTATGACTGTTTTTTGTTACACAGTCGTTTGTCCAAATTTCCCCCCAATAGCTATGGTTCACTTCCCAACCTCTGCAAAGAGGGTGAAATTAGAATGCACAGATGACTGTGAATCATTTTATAAAATCAATCTCCCCTCTTGAGCAGTCCATTTTTCCAGCTCCAGATTAAGCTTTCTATTGACGTAGTAGGAGTCGGTGCTGCTTTGTTTCAAGAAAATAGTGACTTTTGTGTTACTTTTCAGTATTCCGTCTGAGTATTCGTAGTACTTTGATAAACTTTCTTATTGGCTTCTGGCTTCTATCTATGACCTTATTGGCTGCTGGTTAGTGGCTGCTAGTTTCTATGGCCTTATTGGCTGCTGGTTAGTGGCTGCTAGTTTCTATGGCCTTATTGACTGCTGGTTAGTGGCTGCTAGTTTCTATGGCCTTATTGGCTGCTGGTTAGTGGCTGCTAGTTTCAGCCTAGTAACCACTGAGAATAGTCCCGACGAGCCCCCTACACTATCAACCTGTTTGGCAGTAGCCAGTATAAGTAACTAGCTACCGAAATCATGATTTGTGATTGGCAGATTCTGATGGATCACAAACAGAGTACATGTATATAACCCTGTTCTCTGTTTCCATGGACACGCTAATAATCTTATTCTAGATGTATCTTGAAATGTGCATGTGCATGTATTATGTTCATGTGAACTTCTCTCATTGGTAATTGTAATCATAGAGTAACTTAAAAATCTTGCCTTTATTATCTTCCTAAAGAAGTTGGTTTCTAATACTTATAGCTTTTGCTCATAGAAACAGCGGGCTACTAAAACATGTAGCTGTTTTCACAAGCATTAGCTAGCTACGAGTAACTACTACATGTTGCTGTTTTCACAAGCATTAACTGGCTACAAGTAACTACTACATGTTGCTGTTCTCACAAGTATAGCTGGCTACAAGTAACACCTACATGTTGCTGTTCTCACAAGTATAGCTGGCTACAAGTAACACCTACATGTTGCTGTTCTCACAAGCATTAGCTGGCTACAAGTAACACCTACATGTAGCTGTTCTCACAAGCATTAGCTGGCTAGAAGTAACTACTACATGTTGCTGTTCTCACAAGCATTAGCTGGCTACAAGTAACTACTACATGTTGCTGTTCTCACAAACGTTGGCTGGCTACAAGTAACTACTACATGTTGCTGTTCTCACAAACATTAGCTGGCTAGAAATAACTACTACATGTTGCTGTTCTAACAAACATTAGCTGACTACAAGTAACTACTACATGTTGCTGTTCTCACAAACATTAGCTGGCTACAAGTAACTACTACATGTTGCTGTTCTCACAAACATTAGCTGGCTAGAAGTAACTACTACATGTTGCTGTTCTCACAAGCCTTAGCTGGCTACAAGTAACTACTACATGTTGCTGTTCTCACAAGCATTAGCTGTCTACAAGTAACTACTATATGTTGCTGTTCTCACAAGTATTAGCTGGCTACAAGTAACTACTACATGTTGCTGTTCTCACAAACATTAGCTGGCTAGAAGTAACTACTACATGTTGCTGTTCTCACAAGTATAGCTGGCTACAAGTAACACCTACATGTTGCTGTTCTCACAAGTATAGCTGGCTACAAGTAACTACTACACTGTACATGTTGCTGTTCTCACAAGCATTAGCTGGCTACAAGTAACACCTACATGTAGCTGTTCTCACAAGCATTAGCTGGCTACAAGTAACTACTACATGTTGCTGTTCTCACAAACATTAGCTGGCTAGAAGTAACTACTACATGTTGCTGTTCTCACAAGCCTTAGCTGGCTACAAGTAACTACTACATGTTGCTGTTCTCACAAGCCTTAGCTAGCTACAAGTAACTACTACATGTTGCTGTTCTCACAAGCATTAGCTGTCTACAAGTAACTACTACATGTTGCTGTTCTCACAAGTATTAGCTGGCTACAAGTAACTACTACATATTGCTGTTCTCACAAACATTAGCTGGCTAGAAGTAACTACTACATGTTGCTGTTCTCACAAGTATAGCTGGCTACAAGTAACACCTACATGTTGCTGTTCTCACAAGTATAGCTGGCTAGAAGTAACTACTACACTGTACATGTTGCTGTTCTCACAAGCATTAGCTGGCTACAAGTAACACCTACATGTAGCTGTTCTCACAAGCATTAGCTGGCTACAAGTAACTACTACATGTTGCTGTTCTCACAAGCATTAGCTGGCTACAAGTAACACCTACATGTTGCTGTTCTCACAAGTATAGCTGGCTACAAGTAACTACTACATGTTGCTGTTCTCACAAACGTTGGCTGGCTACAAGTAACTACTACATGTTGCTGTTCTCACAAACATTAGCTGGCTAGAAATAACTACTACATGTTGCTGTTCTAACAAACATTAGCTGACTACAAGTAACTACTACATGTTGCTGTTCTCACAAACATTAGCTGGCTACAAGTAACTACTACATGTTGCTGTTCTCACAGACATTAGCTGGCTAGAAGTAACTACTACATGTTGCTGTTCTCACAAGCCTTAGCTGGCTACAAGTAACTACTACATGTTGCTGTTCTCACAAGCATTAGCTGTCTACAAGTAACTACTACATGTTGCTGTTCTCACAAGTATTAGCTGGCTACAAGTAACTACTACATGTTGCTGTTCTCACAAACATTAGTTGGCTAGAAGTAACTACTACATGTAGCTGTTCTCACAAGTATAGCTGGCTACAAGTAACACCTACATGTTGCTGTTCTCACAAGTATAGCTGGCTACAAGTAACTACTACACTGTACATGTTGCTGTTCTCACAAGCATTAGCTGGCTACAAGTAAGTACTACATGTTGCTGTTCTCACAAGCATTAGCTGGCTAGAAGTAACTACTACATGTTGCTGTTCTCACAAGCATTAGCTGGCTACAAGTAACACCTACATGTAGCTGTTCTCACAAGCATTAGCTGGCTACAAGTAACTACTACATGTTGCTGTTCTCACAAGCATTAGCTGGCTACAAGTAACTACTACATGTAGCTGTTCTCACAAGTATAGCTGGTTACAAATAACTACTACATGTTGCTGTTCTCACAAGCATTAACTGGGCTACAAGTAACTACTACATGTTGCTGTTCTCACAAACATTAGCTGGCTACAAGTAACTACTACATGTTGCTGTTCTCACAAACATTAGCTGGCTAGAAGTAACTACTACATGTTGCTGTTCTCACAAGCCTTAGCTGGCTACAAGTAACTACTACATGTTGCTGTTCTCACAAGCATTAGCTGTCTACAAGTAACTACTACATGTTGCTGTTCTTGTATTACATGCAATTTTGAAATCATTAGCTTAAAGTGAGGTGTTATAGTATTTTGCAATTGAGTTGAGGAAATGCTGTGAAAATCGGTTTTGTTTTTTTTTTAATTTTTTTTTTTTTTTTTTTTTTACATCCATTAGCATTATCGTTTGAAATAGGACAAATGTGTATCAATCTGGGATTTCATAGAGATACCCTAGATACAAAACATGTGTAATGAAACAATGAATTATGATATGAATATGTTAAAGATGTGAGCGGATTAATAAGACGTAAGTCATTCAACATTGATATAGCCTCTGGACACATGGCAATGGTCTGATGTATCCCCTTGTCGAAATAGTTTCTTCTGGTTTAGGAATGAAAAGAATATGATACCGTATCACAGACAATATTTATCCACAAGAACAAAACAATAATAGCTCTACAATTAAAGTACTAAATCGTAACCATAGTGTTCAATGGATATTGAAATGTGGATCT
This sequence comes from Ostrea edulis, assembly GCF_947568905.1. Taxonomy (NCBI): domain Eukaryota; kingdom Metazoa; phylum Mollusca; class Bivalvia; order Ostreida; family Ostreidae; genus Ostrea; species Ostrea edulis. The sequence goes on from NC_079167.1 coordinate 66,591,999, forward strand.
CAAGTTTGTTTTCGGAACTATTCCAAGTTTGTTGTTGTATATAAGTAGACAATAAAAACAATATATGAGCCTGAAATATGAATTGTTTTAATCATAGATTTTTACTTGAATAGACACCCTCTCATTGTTTCTAGAAATTCTAACATTCAGGCAGCCATTACTGTAAGGGACTGCTCAACATGAAGCTTTTGGAAACCGAGTCATTCTCAATAGAAGACGGGACTCTATATGTGTATTGCATAATTCACATTTGTCTACGTGTTCCCCACACACTCTGCAGTGCAGAAAGTGCGAACATGGAAGAAACAGAATCTCACGAAGCTTTTCTTTACATGTGATGCACATTGCTTTCTGTTTCTTCTTTTCTCTCTCCTTCCTCAGTGTTTCAAGACTTGCGTCTGACAAAGAGAGAGATATCAAATCAGAATATAGACGAGGATGATCCTTAATTCTTAAAATTACCAATATTAATTTACTATATGTCTTACTTTCGATGTCAAAGTCTGCCATTATTTTGTCATTATGGCGCATGAATTTACGAATAAAAAATAGTCCACCTCAAAACAAACAACTGACAGATCAATATATACACAATATCTTCATACTAACTTTCATGATAATGCACAAAACGTCTTTTAAAATAATTAATTTCCATTTATCAGAAAAATCTTCAAAATGCCTGCTTGATAAAAAATAGCGAGGACTATTTTTACTCGAGAATGTTTTTGTTTTTTAATGTAGGAAAAAAGTCACGGATAAAAAGTCATAGGAAAAAAAGTCGCAATATGTATTTTGTAGAAAAAAAGTCACAATATACATTATATTATATGCATAGGGAAAAATTCATAGTATATATTTTGATAGAAAAGGGTCACATATACAAAGGGGGAGAAAGTCACAGTATATATATTTTGAAAGAAAACTACATGTATATATAGAAAAAAGTCAAATATATAAGGAGAAAAGTTTTACTTAAATTTGATTCAAAGTTATAATATTCCATGTTTTTTTTAATCATTTGCAACAGAGTTTATATATTTTAATGTTAAAACAAACAAATAACCCCAATAAAAAGTAATTAACTTTTAAGTATTTACAACAGTTGTTGACAGGGGCTGTTGAGATTAATTAGTGGCTTCACAAGGCACCTTTCCCCTTTTCTAGACAGTGTATTTCCTGTATAAGTAGACAAAATGGCATCAATTTACAATCTTTGAAGCCATACATAGGATGAAGGAAAAAATATGTTAGTGGTCATACGCACTTTTTATACATATTGTGACTTTTTTTCCTGTGACTTATTTTCCTGTGACTTTTTTTCCTACCCAGATTGTGACTTTATTTCCTGTGACTTTTTTTCCGTTTACCTTTTTTTTGGTACTTGATACAGGTTGTTGTTGTTTAAGTAGAAAGTACATGTAATTGTAATTCAAATGATAAAATCTTTTGCTTCCAGGTACTTGAATAGATTTAATGCTAAATGTTGGCTACAGTACAGCCATCGCGGTTCCCATATTTACCGCGTCACCGCGACGGAAAGTTAATCCTTTCCGCATTACACCGTCGCGGTTTTTCATAGCGGGGCTTCGCGGGACCACGTTTATACCGCGGCGGAGTAAACTACCTGTATTTGTACAGTTGATAACAGGTCTGAATACTGTATTTTGTCTCCAATGACAGTTACTTCCAATGGATAGAATCAATTTAAAAGTATAATTTAAATCTTATTCATGTATGTTTGTGAATTAAAATTTTCGCAGTATTTCAGAACGAATATATACGTGCATTATCCGTATAATCGAAAATGTAAAACATAATTTACTTCAGAGATTTTGTTTTCGTATTGTCAGTGATGATCACGGGAAAGTTAATCGGTATTTATAAACATCGTTTTAATAGAAATTAATTTGAAACAAGAGTTTAGAAAATATTAGATAACATGTCGAAGAGATCTATACCTTGACAGTTCTGTCTTTCCTGTCAGATCATGGCTTACAGTGTAGTTTTCTAGTCAACTGAGATTAAACATGCAAATTGCACGTGCATGGACAAGTATCTTTCTTCTGCATACATTTCATTTAATTGAATTTCAAAATAAAAAAGAAATTAAAGAAATAATTGCATCGATTTTAAGAAAAATTAGTATCTCATATTACAGTATTTAATGAATGTGTTAATGATTAAAATAAATCTAAAACCCAATTCTGAAACTTATTATAATAGATATTTCCTTGATAATCATCGCGCGAAAAGGCATGATAAGATAAAATAAAAAAAACATCTATCTGTAAAATAATAATTGGGCATTGAAATGCATGTATGATCATGTTTTATTCGTTGGAAAGCGAAACCATGGCGAATACATTAAACTGGAACTAAAATTGATGGGGCTTTGTTTGATACATATATATCTTTTTATTGAGTATTGAAATTTTAAAATAAGATCATTGATCTTAACAAAAACTCGGTCTTCAATGATACATGTGAACATGTATTTGATGAATTGAGAAAGTCGTTCGTAAAATCAAACGTAAATTTAAATTCTACTTGAATCTTCTCGTTTTTGTTTAGAACATTCATCTTGCATATCGGATTATTTGTTGCAAGATGTACGTTTTAGTGATAAATTTAATATAAGAATTTTCTTAGTCATCTTGTTATGTTGTAAATAGTGTGGATCTATGGTTGCGTAATACTTCCTGTCTACCCGAGGATCCGAGTTTTGAAATACTCGTGCACGGATTTTACGAGGAAAAGTCCCTTTGAAGCAATATGGCTTCTCTGCGAACATCACCTAAAATGTGGTCAGATTAAGGTTGGAGACACCCCCTTTCATTATCATTGTAAGAATATTGAAAGTTAAAGACCCATCTCATGACCGTATGGTTGGTGAAAATGTAGGCGGAGCCTAATCTAAACAGATGTTATTTACCTGGAGTGGCCAGGGTCTACCAAGGTGTTAATTGCTATATCCTGTGGCACTCAAAGAAATACACAGAGACAGAGGTGACCCAGACAGAACATGGTAGAAATCTACCTGTCCGTGCTTTTTTTTTTTATAGTTTTGATATACACAGGACCTGTCTCAGGGACCTCTGTAGAGTTTCTCTGGTCATAATGTTTGAATAATGGTTGTATTCCTAAGGGTAGCTGACACACATTCTACATCCACCTCTCTCTCTCTCTCTCTCTCTCTCTTTCTCTCTCTCTCTCTGTGTGTGTGTGTCATTGACTCAATGAATATAAATACAGAAGTGTCATAAATTGATGAAATGAATTATTTCAATGAGTTACAAGTTTTAGAAATTATTGTGCAAATTATTGTTTGATTTCTAATTGTGTAATTTATAATACATGTATATAGAGGGGGGAATTACAATTATATTGAAATTGCACTGTTCAGGGGTCTTTTTAAAAACAATTGAATTACGAGAAAATAGCAGCTATGGACAGGTCAATGCTATCAAAACTCAGGTATATTGGGCTTCCTCAAGATCTAAAGAATGCCTGTAGGTACTGACTGCTATTGTTATCAAAACACCTCTCTGGGGTAGCTCCAGACCACAGTGTCTGCAGAGGTCACTCCACCTGAGATCTATTGTTAAATGTTTGATTGACAGGCAGCTTATGATTTGGGGGTGTTAACTTAAAATTGGGTCTTTAAGCTTGACATATTCTTGTTACATATCCTTTTATTTGTTAGAAATGACAAATACATAGCTTTTTCTTTTATTTATGCAAAATATTAAGTTTACGATAATATTTGATGAATTAATGAATTCACTTGCGAAAAAAAACCCCACACTAAATATTCAATTTACATTCATTACGCATATCATTTCATTCTTTGGAAATTGTACATCTCACTGGTACATTATGTACATGTAAATGTAATCTAATAAAATGTTAGATTTTAGCTGTGTCTGTGACTGACTTTCTTTGTCTCGTTAATCTGTTGTGCAGTGTGATCTTGAGCTTGCGTAATACTACTTCTTGTTTACCTGTGTGTCCGAGTTTTGACATACTATCACAGTTTTGAAGAGAGTCCCTTTGCAAACATGCAGACTCTCTCTCTCTCTCTCTTTACCCAAGCCTCTCATTCGTTAAGGTCTTGAAATTTAATTAGCACAAATAAATTCTACTTTTTTGGCATAAACTTGTGTAATGAATTGATTATCAAAATGTAGAAGCTACCAAATTGACAACCAAGTGGGTGGTGCAGGTTGATGTTTATATAGGAATCACTGACTGCTTGTTTTCACAATAATCTGGAAGTGTAAGGAATCTGTCAGCAGTTTTTGTTTTTACAACCAATGATATATACATGTAGTCATGTAAACCTAATCACAAAATTTATTATTATTATATTATAATTTTACACATATATTTTCTTAAACTTTACAAATAGAAATTTTTATTAAAAAATTTATATAAAAATTAATATATTTTTTTAAAATTTTCCTATTACTGTGACTTTTTGTCCCGTGACATTTTGTCCCAATTTCACATAATTTCTAATCGTGACTTTTTGTCCATGGTAATTTTGTCGGTGACTTTTTGTCCTGTGATTTTCTGTCCTACAATCGCATGCATGCACGGTAACGGACCCAATTTTTTTTTAACGGAGAAGTAGGCATCGTCTTTTCAGCATAGGTGTTATTTACCTGGAGTTCCCAAGGTGGGTGGGTGCTAATCTTTATACACAAGTAGTGTCAGTTACTGAAATACACAGGAAATTGGGGTCAAGGGGGACCTCTAATTAGGCAACACCGGGATTTTGTAGCATTAAATAATCAAAATCAATATTGAGATAGCAACCTAATTCAAACACACAACGAAATTAATACATGTTGATTTTAATTTCATTCAAATTAATACTTTTATTGGCTTTTTTGAAAATAAGTTATATTGGAATCAACCAAATATTCAGGACTGAAATATGTCTAATCAAATTCTGCGACATAATATAATTACATGACATCGTACCATTTGTACGCAAATATTCAAAATGGTCCCCCCCCCCCTGACTATTGACTGAATATTGGGTTTTAAAATGTCATGTAAAATGTTTCACTCAGTCCATATCAAATGTTTGTTTTGGAAGGTCCACTCCGACTACCCGTGGGCTGCATTAGGATAAATACTACATGGATACATTTAATTATTTGTAATTCAGTAAGATGTTAAGGTGTTGTACTGTAATTGTATATGTGTGAATGTGGGTAGGTGGGAATATGTGTATAGGAGGACGTGTGTCCCCACGGCCGAACAGGGTTCTAGATCTATCAATGCTCTCTCTCTCTCTCTCTCTCTCTCTCTCTCTCTCAGAATGATGTTTTGTGTTGAATTAACCTCGCACGAAAATATGTACTTTGTTTAATATAAATGTAGTAATACATTACACGAAATCCACGGTGTAATTCGTTGTGCCTTTTTAAAACTACCCAATCCTTGATGACTTTGAAGTAATCATCTTTCTTAATTGTGTACAATCAGTAATCTTGACAGATGAATTAACAATACATTGAATAAATGAAACAAGCAAAGAAAAAACCAAAAACAACAACAACAAACAAAAACATGATGAATAAATCCATAACGGAATACTTGATTTTAAAAACAGAAAAAAACTCGTAAGCCGAATTTTCAAACATTTAAAAATAAAATCGGGGGAGATAACTCGCATTTGTTTACGGTACAAAACGGATCAATTTTTTAACAAATGTTACCGCGACGGGGACAGGTAACTGAGAGTCTTCCCGCGATGAGAACGCGGTTTACCTGAGTTACCTATAGATTACCGCGTTAGATTTTTTCCATCGCGGGAACGCGGAAAACAAGAAATCCGCGTTTCACGTACTGTACATAATAAGGCACATGTAACTTCCGGTACTTCCGGTATACTGTAGGTTCTCTGCCCTTGCTTCTGGTCGCTACTCATGGAATTATTTACACAGATCGAGATTGACAGAGCCCGTGGCCGTAATCAGATCATTACATACAATCGTCCACTGCTATCACTATGTGACCTTTTTTACGAAAAGATCTTGTACGATCTTAAGATGGAACTTTTCAAACAATGAAATCCTTTTAAAATTCTTCACTCATATATATTTCTGAATAAGCAAAACTAAGTATATACACAGGTGATAAAACTTGTATTCTTACTCAGGGCATAGTTGCACTCAGTTACTTTCATCTTAATCGTATGATTTTTTGTGAAAAGGAACAAGTTTAATAGACAGTAATGCGACGAGTTCTTCATAAAACGCAAGAAGAATTAAAGGAGAGCGAGGAAATTATTTGTATTACTCAAAACTGTTACTTTTAAAGAAAACACATTCCAATGAAAAGATTAAATGCATATTCATAAATGAAGTGCCAAGCATTATATTTAAATATGCCCACCTATTCTTCTTGCAGAACACATTTTATTTATCTTTTTAAAAAAAAATATAAATAGATTATGATATTAATAAAAGACAGTCATCATTCACAAGTTCAAGAGTTAGCACAAAGCATCAATTAAAATATAATCCATTACTGATGAATATCATATGATTTGATTTTTTACTTTACATGATAATAAGTGTATTACATTATTTTACGTGATGTCAGTAAAATTTTAAGGCAGAGCAGAATTAAATAAAAATAAAAATATATATGAAAGAAAAATTGAGTAAACTTATCTTTTTGTAAATCGAACTACTTAGTGTATTCCACCACAAAGTTTAAACCGATTGATTTTTCGAAGTTTGAAACATTGCCACTTGATAAAGTGTACATTGAGAAGATAAGATTTAAAATTCATGGATGGCCAATTAAGCCTACATGTATGTATTTGTAGATTGGCGCACGTCTCGGAACATGCGCATTTTGAAAGCTACATTTATGTTGTACATGGTGACCTAGAGAGACGAGGTGGTGCACTCTACCAGGAAACGTGACGTAATATCATGAATGAAGCTGAAATAACTGTAATCCATCACTGGAGTCAAGTTATATAATCTGTTCTTTTATAAGTCATATTCTTATAAGACATGATAATTTTCTTTGTTATATATCTAAACTTTGCCACAAAAAAAGACGGTGTGTTTGATTAAACAGATAAAGATGCATTTGTAATAATTACATATATCGTTCTGGACCAGGTGAGATTATCAATTAAGATACAGAGGATCACTCCCCATGATTGAATCAGGCCTGCTAATTAGCATGTCTGACAAAACATTCATTTTAACAAGCAATGTTAACCTTTTCGATGACCAGCGCATACGCGCATCCTGCTTTTATCTCTCATAGATTAAAATGCAATAAAAGATATATCCGGTTTAGAGAATGTGATGTTTACTATGCTGATACCTACGGAAGCCCATTAGTGCAAACCAAAACTAAATAAAAAACGAAATTATTAAATAAAAAAAACGAAATTATTATATAAAAAAACGAAATTATTAAATAAAAAACGAAATTATTATATAAAAAACGAAATTATTATATAAAAAACGAAATTATTATATAAAAAACGAAAATATTAAATAAAAAACCAAAACTAAATAAAAAACGAAATTATTATATAAAAAACGAAATTATTATATAAAATACGAAATTATTAAATAAGAAAAGGAACGTACTGTACTGATGTGAACTGATACATGTAAGTCATTAATTCTACATGACACGGCAAAGAATTCAGTACTTGGCATAAACGAAGGCCATCTGGCACCAGTTTTAGCAGCCACACTGGTACACACCGTATCACACCACCGAAACTTTTAAAATTAGTGTAAAATCAAGTGATTGTTGAGGTACCTGACTGATGGGAGCCATATATTTTCTTACTTATACACGGTCAGCTAGCCTATGATATCACACCACTCTACACAAACATGCAATTTGAGGAATTAATGACTGCAGTAGAAACATACTACAGTAAATCGGAAAAATCTGTCTATGCAATAAATACATCATTCACTGGCGATCTGAGCCTTCTCTTCAGATTAATTTTGGGAAATAATACTTTTAAATTTAATTCAAAAGTTTATAAACAGATATTTGGATGTGTTATAAGGGTCTAAATACTCCCCATCTGTATGCGATATCCGACTACATCAGATAACCAAGGATTTCCAGGTAAACATCGCATAACGTACCAAGTGCGTTATCATGACGATGGTTTTATTTTATTATGTTCATGGTGATTGGTGAAGAAAAAGAAATCCGGCCATGATTTATTCGCTATAGCAAATTCTGCTCATCAACTGCTTAAATTCACGTGTGAAATATCTGTAAATAAAATGCATTTCTTGGGCAGTACGGTGTATAAAGGAAAGTGATTTGAGGCAACTCGCATTCTAGATTTGAAAACGTACATCAAACCTACAAATTGGAACGAAAAAGTGCACATAATCCTTCAGTTTATAAGGGATTTATAAAAGGTGAAACATATTTGCCATATTTACTGGTAAATTAGCCGACGAAATTACCACTTTATCTTAGAATGTAAAGTACTATCCGCTCTACGGAAAGAATTTTGGGTTCCTAGATATTGTCATGTACCAAATACACTGAAATGTAGAGAGTTAATGACAACATGAAACCTAAAACAGTTTTTAAAAAAACCCAACTATGTATATCCATAAGTTAGTCTGCTGTCCTTCCTAAGATGTAAATATATATATATTAAATTATATGCATTATGTCCTCCACCTTTATTTTGTGCTAATGCACATACATGTGTATGTATTAGTTAATTATATACTTGTACCCTTGGGAATGTTGTTTAAATACTAACTTATATATTTATGTACCTCGTGTACCATTGTATGAATGATTTGAGTGAATAAATTAATTGAATTGATTGAAGATTTCAAAACAAACCCTCTAAAGAGGGGCTATAGTGATAATTAAATCAATAAAAAAAAGTACAAGTGGTACTTGATAACTACGATCGAGCCACCTCTGTTATCGGGTGTAAATAAAAGCAAAAAACCGGGTATACCCCTTGTTTTTATCACCAAATACAACCCATAAAGCAAAAGCTTTTAAATTAACGGCACATCCTCCAGAGAGACAAAGACGTTTTCTCTGTTCTACATTGTACCTATAGTGTGGTTCATACCAACGCAATAAAAATTTAAGGGATATGCTCACACCTTCATTTAAGAATAATCAACCTGCATGATAATTGTGAAGTGCAAATAAACTTCTGATGAGGCGGATCTGCATGCAGCTAAACTTCAATCTATCGATCAATCCAATCAATTTGCTCAATTTTCACACCGCCGAAACACTTAATTAGTGTAGAGTCAAGTGATTGTTGAGGTATGTGGCTGATGGGAGCCATATATATTCTTACTAGATTTATGGGGATTAGTGTTGAAGTAATTTTGGAGAAATCCTGTAATCCGATACACGAGGTTTGGGACCTTTCAGCGAACAAACGTGTAGTGAATGGATAAGTTGGCTAATTTGTAATGTCATTAGATTTCTGTAAAACTCCATTGGCGATGATGAAATCGCAGTAAATCAAAGAATTAGGAGCCATGTTTCCTTCCTTGTTAAGCTCCACTGACACACACACATTATATTCTCAAAAACTGTTCTTCATTTCGTTTTTTATTTAATAATTTCGTTTTTTATTTAGTTTTCATTTTTTATTTAATAATTTCGTTTTTTATTTAATTTTTTTCCCCATATATTAATTACGCTTTTTATTTAATATTTTCGCTTATATTTATTAATTTCGTTTTTTATATAATAATTTCGTTTTTTATATAATAATTTCGTTTTTTATTTAGTTTTCGTTTTTTATATAATAATTTCGTTTTTTATTTAATAATTTCGTTTTTTATATAATAATTTCGTTTTTTATTTAGTTTTGGTTTGCACTAATGGGTTATATAGTGAGACTTCCCCAAACTATCAATAGTTAATGTTTCCCCTACATAATACTTATCATTTCCATTAGTGGAACTCTTCAAATTAAAGGCGCGTAAAATCGTGCTACCGGGACAACATACATAAACATTACTTAGGCATACGTAATATAAATTATGGTATCGAATACATATTATAACGGACTGCAAACCACGACACTGATTAAAATTCTAAAGGTAAATTTAGGAATTGATTATTCTTACAAGAAAACAGACGAACTTATTAAACTATGTGAAGGAGTGCAGGTGCTAAATCTGCCAAATCTGACCGATATAAAGCATCAATCGCAAGAAGAACTGTGAAGGGAAAAACCAATATGCACATCCGACACAATAACTTTTCTTGTAATTAATGGGATTCATGTGTTATTAAAATTATTCTGTCAGATTATGAAGACATTCTATTTTATCATACAATTTGGACAGATTCATATGGCATGGAATTTGTAATCGTTCATGTACCCCCCCCCCCCCTCTCTCTCTCATTTCCCAATATTTTAGAATAAGTTATATATTTTCCAAACTGCATTTTTTTTTTAGACGTTTATAACACTAATTAACACAACAAATGCGTTTCAAACTGCATCTTAGCTATTTTGAAAATTACAAAATATTTATTGACTTTGGACAGAGAACATCGTTGTTTGGAATTTTCAAAATAGGTGTAGTAGAGTTTAAAAAAACAAAACATGTAACATCCTTGATAAACTAGTGTTAGAACATTTTAAAAATGCAGTTTGACCAATGGCTATTTTATTTTAAAATACACCATGTACTTTATTTTTAAAAAAAAAGGGGGGGGGGGTTGCTATGAACGTTTCATTTATGTCCCAGTAATCTCGCACTTGCTCGCGAGACTTGAGCATTTTCTTACCAATGACGCACAAGAGTCATCAAAGCGCGATAACTCTAATGAGCTGGTAATGAGAAGTATTGGTCAGGATTTTATTTTGCAAATTTCCATTGGAAGACTGGCTATGACATTTAGTGAGTCATTCCCCTTAGTGGTGTGACTATACTTCCCCTACAATACACATACGTGGTTGGTTGCAATGTTATCAATATCTTTGATATGTTAAACAGGCAACTTCTTTTAATGATTTGATTTTGCTTTTTACTTCTTTTATCATTCCATCAAATACTGAATTGAATGAACTTATCAACGATCATTTTTGAATAAGATGTGTATCTTCAAAGGAATTTAAACCTAATGAGTTAATTATGACATCCATTATTTGAAATAAAGGTTATTACTTATCATTAATGAAATAATTATACCATACACTGAATTGAAGATATCCTTAATAATTTATCTACTGCTATTGCGTGCCATGTTTAACAGATGTCATCATTGGTTCAATTATGAAATTAATTATATCATATCTTTAAAAATCAATTACTAATATCTTATTGTACATGTATCAAATCAAATAAACTAAATGATATCCCCCCCCTCAAATTGTTTATCAGTTATACATGTACTTAACTTCAATAAGTTTTTAATAATTCTTAATGAATTGAATTAATGCGTGTTAATGTGTGCTATTATTGAATTAGAAATATCTAATACATATAAATCGATACCATCAACTAATTTAAAGAAAGCTTTATAAATGAAGTACAAGTAAGAGATTAATTATATCTACGTATAAGATTATATTGCAACCTAAAACCCATGGGAAATATTAGGATGAATCTTTTCTTGCTTTTACACTAAACACATAAATCAAAGTACTGAAAAGCGCTAAACTGACTTCATAAATTCTGTCGTAAATGTTAATGAGGAGGATTGTTTGATTGATTGATTGATTGATGTTTTCCGCCACATTCAACAATTTTATAGTTATCTGGTGGCGCCCAGTTTTTATTGGTGGAAGAGAGAACCCAGATACAATGTACCTGGGAAGAGACCACCGGCCTTCCGAAAGTAAACTGAGAAACTTTCTCACTTACCATTCTTTATATCACAACTAAATAATACATTTTATGTACGGAAATGACAGATTTGAAAGGGACACAACGTCCTGAAACTGTTAACCATGTTGAAATATAAACTGTATATGACGTTGATAAACACAACTCATCATAATAATTTTGGCCCCATTCGGCAACGAAAACTACACCACTGGGATCACGGGATTTACAATCGAAAGGGCATCTTCACAAGTCAAGGGTTATTCATTCCTGTCCTTGCACTAAGCCTGGACATCAGTCACCATTAAAACATGGGTTTGGGACAGAGGATGACGCAATAAGCTAAAATTAAACTACCCAATGAGATTCCTTGTTTAAGATGCAAGTTTGGTGAGAGCAAAAACAGAAGGTAAACTATGGTCTTCGTAGGGGTACATTTCTCAACATCATGAACATTATGTGTTGATTTTATGTATAACGTATTACTAATAATTCACATTTTCGTCCCTTAAATGTTGTAGCTACTTATTTATCTATTTCAATTTTAGATAACTTGTTGTATGCTGTTATTTCAACAGGTTTCCACTTACCCACAATACACATAATCTGTCATAAAGATGCTAGATATTTAACAGATACTTCAAACATTTCAATCCTGCAAAATATGCCACATTTGTCTTCAATTTTTCGATATCTTCGATTTCTTTTACTACAGCATATACCGGTAATTGTTTCTCAAGCATATCACCAGTTGATTAATTCCTTACGACATAATCTGAGAGATCACACAGGTAATGTAACAATATTGTTACGATATTTGGTTATATATTTAGGCTGTTGCATCAACTGTTTTGTTTTTGTGTATCTGTGACGTCACTTGGAAAGCTTCGTGTGTGATCGGATGACTGGCGGGTAGAGCGCGTGATCGTCTGCAGCAGTAGTGTTGTGTCTGGAGAAGAACATGGAAGTAGTCTCGCTAAAAGGGAAATGGAAGCACTTCGTAATCCGCTGGTCCGTGGAAGTGCCTGGCCCGATCATCTAGCTAGGATCGCGCATCTCATCTGCAATCCGTATGTTTAACGTGTGTGCGAGGATTCCTGAACTGGTTCACGGACACGATGATCATTATAAACAAATTGAGTAGAACTTTAGATCTGTGTTGTGTACTTCTGTATCATTGTATGTTTATATATTTGTGACTAATTATGTAGAATTAAAATTTGTAAAAGTTTCAAATCGTTTTCACTGGTGCTGTTGTAAGTGTGTCAATTGAACTCGCTATAAATAGATTTGTGTATTCGGCGCACGTTACAAATTGGGGGCTCGTCCGGGATAATCGAACTTTTCGCACTTCGTAGGTAATTTTCAAAAGCGATATCTCTTATATTTTGATCACAAGAAAAAAATATAATTGGGAAGTTGATTTAATTCTGAACACACCAGTTAAGATGATTTTAAACTTGGATACTTTTTTGGAAACGCCGCAAGAGCGGGTACTCGAAACCTTGAAAAAAAGATGAACTGTTTGAGTTTGTGACAAAGTTTGGGTTAAATGTAAAACGTAGTGCACGGAAAATAGAAATCAGAAATGCTGTTGTACAATATTTGGTTGAACAGGAAATTTTGGGTGAAAGAGCAATGCCATTGGTTGTAGATTTTCAACATGTTGAAATAGGAAAAACAATTTTGAGTATGGATTAGAATTAAAGAAACTAGAAAATGAACAGGAGAGAGAAAGACGTGAATTTGAAAGAGAGAAAAATGCACATGATCGAGAACATGAGTTACAACTTAAACAATTGGAATTTGAGACTCAAAAGTTGAAATATGATGTAGAGGCCGAAGTTAGGGCTACATCAAAATCTGACTTTGATGTGACAACGAACATAAGACTTGTGCCTAAATTTCAAGAGAAAGATGTCGATAAGTATTTTATACATTTTGAAAAAATTGCAGGGTTTTTAAAATGGCCAAAAGAATTCTGGCCACTATTATTACAGAGTGCAGTTGTCGGCAAAGCTAGAGAAGTCTATGGAGCATTGTCACTTTATCAAAGTACAAATTATGATGTGATTAAGAAAAATGTCTTAAAGGCATATGAACTTGTGCCTGAAGCCTATAGACAGAGATTTAGGAATTTGAAGAAACTAAATGAACAAACTCATGTTGAATTTACAAGGGAAAAGCAAAATATGTTTGATAGATGGTGCACTTCTAAAAATGTTGGTTCAGACTTTGAAAGGTTGAAACAAATTATTGTGGTTGAAGAATTCAAAAACTGCCTTCATCCTGAAATTAGAACATACTTAGATGAACGGAAAGTTGAAAATCTAGAACAAGCTGTGACTGCAGCAGATGACTATGCACATACTCATAGGGTGTCTTTTGTAAGACAGAAAATGACCAACTCTGATGGTTCTCGAGGAGGGCCCGACACTACACAAGGAATTCGTTCTAAGTTAGGCTACTCGGAGATGAAAGGTAATGACTTCAAGAATACTGAAACATTGAAGCACATTCAAACTTGTAACCATTGTAAAAAGAAGGGTCACATTAAGACAGAATGTTGGGCATTACAGAAGAAAAGGCCTGTTAATACTGATACCCAGCCAAGTCCTAGTGCCCTTACATCTGTGACAGGTAAGTTTGCCTGTAGCAGGCTTGAGAATGCTAAGCTAAAGTCAGAGCATGATGTTCTTAGAGAGGAATTTAGACCTTTTGTATTTAAAGGTTTAGTGTCTGTAAATGGTGTTGACTTTCACCCAGTTAGAGTATTGCGGGATACAGGTGCTTCTCAGTCTTTGTTATTAGAGGGCGTGCTGCCACTGTCTGAGAAGACACATACTGGTTCTGATGTGTTGATTCAGGGTGTAGAGTATGGGATTGTTAAAGTTCCTCTTCATGAGATACACTTGAAGTCAGATTTAGTCTCTGGACATGTAGTGGTAGGGGTCAGATCTATTATACCAGTTAAGGGGGTTTCTCTTTTGTTAGGAAATGATTTAACGGGAATTAAGGTTGTACATGACCCGATTATTTGTGAAAAGCCTAGTCTTATTTTAGATGAAGAGAATAAAGAATTGTTTCCTTCTTGTGCATTGACAAAGGCTATGACTAAGAAACTTGGGCATGCTGAACAGACGGTAAGTCAGAAGTTAGATATAGGAGATGACTCTTCTTTAGGTCTCAATGAGACATTTTTGTCAGATCTGTTAAAAGCAGAAAGTTATTCTTCTGAAAACCAACAGTCTCAGTCTGAACACGACGCATTTGGTTTACAGGAAATGTTAGACAACAATCCTCTTACTTGAGATAAGTTGATATTCGAACAAGAGTCGGATGTTGAATTGTAAGGACTTAATGAACAGATTTTGTCTCCAGAGGAGACGGATAAGGTCCCTGTTTGTTATTATAAAAATCAGGGTGTTCTCATGAGAAAATGGCGTCCCCCAGATGCTTTAGTAAAAGATGAGTGACAGGTTCACCATCATATTGTAGTACCTAGGGCATACCGTAAAACAGTCATAGGTCTCGCCCATGGCACCAATGTCAGGTCACTTGGGTGTCAAGAAAACCTACCATAAAGTCTTGGCTCATTTCTTCTGGCCAAAGATGAGAAGGGATATATGGACTACTGTAAGTCTTGCCATGTGTGCCAATTCATAGGGAAACCTAATCAAAAAATCTCTCGCGCTCCTTTGAAGCCTATCCCTGCTTTTAATGAGCCATTTGCCAAGGTCATTATAGACTGTAAGTCTCTTACCCAAAACCAAGACAGGTAATCAGTACCTGTTCACAATTATGTGTGCATCAGAAGCAATTCCGCTTCGCAATATTAAAGCAAACACAATTGTCAATGCCTTGACTAAGTTCTTCACAAATTTTGGTTCACCCCAATCAGTACAGTCTGATTAAGGTTCCAACTTTACTTCAAAGGTCTTTAAACAAGTCATACAGGAGTTAGGAGTTAGGCATCATACATCTACATTCTCTCACCAGAGGGCGCGTTACGCAAGCTTCACATACACCTCTGTCAACGCTTGGAATCACGTGACAATATAATCACATGATATAAACAATCATTCTCGGTTTCCTTTCCCTTTAAAAGTTCAGGCAACAGGTGATACATCAGGCTCTTTTCATAGCCAACTGACACTTTAATAAGTGCATATTTACCATTTAGCTGTCTGTCGCTTATTTTACAAGTTTTATCGTATTTTACAGCCATTCTTACTTTTGATTCCATGTTTACATTTAAATCTCCACCATGTGTATATCCTACATTCATACGCATATTACGAAGTAGTTCCAAATTTATGATCAGAAAACGGCGATTTTAGTCAATTTACAGTAAGCATCAATTTGATTGTACCAAAAACATATCATAATATGACTAAATATTTAGTCCAAAACATAAATGTTGGATCAAAGAAACTTTTATAAGATTTCTGTAAAAAGCCATTGACAGAGGTGTAGTACGAGGAGCGCACGGAACTCTGGGTAGAGAATGCATACATCTAGTGCTTATCATCCAGAGTCACAGGGGGCACCTGGAGAGGTTTCATCAAACTTTGAAAAATATGATGCGAACCTATTGTTTGTCAAATGAAAAAGAATGGGATCAGGGAATCCCCTTTCTTTTATATGCTGTAAGGGATGCAAAGCAGGAATCGCTTGGTTTTAGTCCTTTTGAACTTGTTTATGGTCACACTGTGCGAGGACCATTGAAGTTACTAAAAGTTAAATGGTTAGGTGAAGAAAGTCAGCCCAATCTATTAGACTATCTCGCGAAATTTAAAGAGAGACTATCCCAAACCTGGGAATTAGCAAGAGAAAACCTTAAGGCTAGTCAAGAAAAAATGAAAACATGGTATGACAAACGTACCAAGATCAGAACAATTAATCCAGGAGACAAGGTCCTTGTTTTACCACCCATTCCAAGTCAGCCATTGCGCGCCAAATACTTTGGCCCATTTGAAGTTGAGCAAAAGGTCAATGAATTGAATTACATTATCCAAACTCCTGGGCGGCGCAAGAGTAAACAGCTCTGCCACATCAACATGATAAAACAATATCATGACAGAAATGACGCAAATCATCCCAAAGTAGAATCAGTCGCCACTACTGGAACTGAGGTAACTACACCAAATCAAGACCAACATATGTCTACTCCGAGATTGAAAAACTCAGACATTTTGTCTGATATAGAGTGTAAACTTGGTCATTTGAATGATAAAGAGAAAGAAGAGCTCATGTCTCTTATACAGGAATTTTCACATTTATTCCCAGATGTTCTTACTAAAACAACACTTGTATATCATGGTGTAGATGTTGGAAGTACAAGGTGAAGATAACGAACAGTGATCAATCTCATAACACCTATAAGCAATACAAAATAGATAGTTGGGCAAACACGGACCCCTGGACACACCAGAGGTGGGATCAGGTGCCTAGGAGGAGTAAGCATCCCCTGTTTTCCGGTCACACCCGCCGTGAGCCCTATATCCTGATCAGGTAAACGGAGTTATCCGTAGTCAAAATCAATGTGCCAAGAACGGCTTAACAATCGGTATGAAACATGTCAGACAGCATTTGACCCAATGCGAGGTTGTATTGACGAACTAGATCGTTATAACGACCATAGAATTTGCAAAATGCTGATTTCAATCGAGACTGTTGAAACCCCTGTACCATCAACTTGTTTGTCAGTAGCTTACTTCGATTTAAAAACTGACTATACGTAGAACAAGCTCTTGCATATCGAATCAGTTGAGATATATAAACACCATATACATGTGATAATGGAATATTGCTACATAAATATGGGAAGTTGACGATGGAGAAACTGAAATCATCCCGTTTGTCATACAGTTGAGTTGTTAGTTTGCCGTTAATGTCTACTTTCAATAAAATATCTAAGTATGAAGCAGAAGTGGACGACTCTGTGGTGTCCTTTATTTCGAGCTCACAGGGATATATCAAATCGACATATGAATGAAAGCTATTATTGTTAATAGACAAAACGTCATCGATATATCTAAATGTCGAATTGAAGGGCACAGGGAGAAATTTTTTCTTCTCGCGTAGAAATGTATCTCCCATAAAACATCATCCCTATAGAATGAACCCCTTGAAACAAGAACACTGTTGTGCAGAACTGGCATATATGATAGAAAATGATATTATTGAGCATAGTAACAGCCCTTGGAGCTCTCCTTGTCTTCTTGTTCCAAAACCAGATGATTCATTTCGGTTTTGTACAGACTTTCGTAGGGCAATGCAATTACTAAAACAGACTCGTATCCCATTCCAAGGATCGAATACTGCATCGATAAGATAGGATGTGCAAAGTATGTGAGTAACTTTGACCTTCTCAAAGGGCATTGGCAGGTTCCCCTAACAGAGAGAGCAAAAGAAATTTCTGCTTTTGTCACTTCAGATGGTTTTTACCAATATAAGGTGATGCCATTTGGGATGAAGAATGCACCTGCAACCTTTCAAAGGATGATCAATCATTTGTTGTGTAAATTAGATCACTGTGAAGCTTATATTGATGATGTGATAGTGCATAGCAATACTTTTGAAGAACATTTGTCACATAGTAGGGCCTTGTTTGTGAAATTATCAGATGCAAACTTGACAGTTAGGCTTGTTAAAAGTGAATTTTGTCATGCAGTTGTTGAGTATTTGGGCCATATTGTTGGTAATGGCCATGTGAAGCGTGTTCTTGCTAAGGTTGATGCGATTACAAATTTCCCTGTACCACCATGTAAGAGAGAACTCATGAGATTCCTGGGAATGGCTGGATACTATAGGAAGTTCCGTCCAAACTTCTCAACCATTGCAAAGACATTGACATGTCTTTTAAAAACGAGTAGTCATTTTTAAAATGAAAGAAACATGCCAACAGGCTTTTGAACAAATAAAAGCCATTCTCATGGTCTCTCCAGTTCTTTCATCTCCCAATTTTGATAAAGCATTTGCAATGCAAATTGATGCTAGTGATGTAGGATGTGGTGCTGTGTTATTACAGGAAGATGAAAATTTTGTTTGCCATCCTGTTGCTTATTTTTCTAAAAAGTTCCCAAAATGTCAAAGATATTACTCTACCATAGAAAAAGAGTGTTTGTCTATGTTATTGGCACAGTAACATTTTGATGTCTATTTATATTCATCTGTACATCCAGTTGTTGTACACAAAATGAGAAACAAGAATCAGAGATTAATGAGGTAGAGTTTAGAGTTGCAAGAACATAACATTGTCATTAGGCATATCAAAGGTAAAGAAAATATTGCAGATGCACTGTCGAGAGTACCTGTAGAGTGATATGTTATGATTTTTGATGTGATTTTGTTGAATTTTATGTAAATTAATGACATGTTCATTTGTTATTGTGTAAAAGTTTTCATATACACTCAAACTTTTCTTTAAGGGGGGAGGTGTTAAGCTGTTGCATCAACTGTTTTGTTTTTGTGTATCTGTGACGTCACTTGGAAAGCTTCGTGTGTGATCGGATGACGAGGCGGGTAGAGCGCGTGATCGTCTGCAGCAGTAGTATTGTGTCTGGAGAAGAACATGGAAGTAGTCTCGCTAAAAGGGAAATGGAAGCTCTTCGTAATCCGCTGGTCCGTGGAAGTGCTTGACCCGATCATCTAGCTAGGATCGCGCATCTCATCTGCAATCCGTATGTTTAAGGTGTGTGCGAGGATTCCTGAACTGATTCACGGTGTAGTATCTGGGGAGTCTTCCCCAGTACGACTTGTTTATCCCCGGATTGCAGAGGATCAACATCCGGCAGCACGAGGAGATTTTCCGCGGTTATGGTACATGCCAGACATACAACAAGACCTACCAGTACTCGAAGCTTAGAGACCGACAACAGGCAGAACAGTTAAGTCCACGGGACCCATGTTTTATGTAGATACACAGTAATAAATACTATAGATACTTTATTGGCGCCCAGCTCGAGGCCGCGGACTTACCTGGGTGGGTTATTGCATTTTTTTTGTGTGCTTTCCCCAGTCACGTTGTTAGGTCGCCATATTGGCGGGTAGTGTCAGGTTTGGGATTTTTCTTTTTTCTACTCGGGAATATATTTCGATTTTAGTGATTAACAGGGATTTTTTATTAATTACTGAATCAATTTAGACATTACTTGACTGCATTTTTGATACATTTTTTGTGGATTATTTATTTGTGAGATGGATATGTCAATAGATGAGGCGTTACGTGGGTTGGGCTTGCGCCCTCACCCGGACACACCTGTGGTCACGCGGAATGTACCCGCGTACTCCCAGGTATCCTCATGCGGTGGCGAACGTTATTTCACGCTGTCCTTGGCTTCTTGTTTGAGGGAGGGGGAGGTAGGTTAAGGGATGCCACAGGTGGGGAAGTGAGGCTTAGTGGCACGCAGTTTGGCTCTAGAGAGGGCGATAAGTTTAGTGGCACGCAGTTTGGTTCTAGAGAGGGCGACAGGCTTAGTGGCACGCAGTTTGGCTCTAGAGAGGGCGACAGGTTTAGTGGCACGTAGTTTGGTTCTAGAGAGGGTGACAGGCTTGGTGGCACGCAGTTTGGCTCTAGAGAGGGTGACAGGCTTAGTGGCACGCAGTTTGGCTTTAGAGAGGGCGACAGGCTTAGTGGCACGCAGTTTGTCTCAAGAGAGGGTGACAGGCTTAGTGGCACGCCGTTTGGCTCTAGAGAGGATGACAGTTAGTGGCACGCAGTTTGGCTCTAGAGAGGGTGACAGGCTTAGTGGTACGCCGATTGGTTCTAGAGAGGGTGACAGGCTTAGTGGCACGCAGTTTGGCTCTAGAGAGGGCGACAGGCTTAGTGGCACGCAGATTGGCTCTAGAGAGGGTGACAGGCTTAGTGGCACGCAGTTTGGCTCTAGAGAGGGCGACAGGCTTAGTGGCACGCAGATTGGCTCTAGAGAGGGCGACAGGCTTAGTGGCACGCAGTTTGGCTCTGATGAAAGATATAGCTTAGATTGGGATGTGCAACGTAGGTGTGACTTCCCAGGGAATTTAATGGGATTAGATCCGCCCAAGAAAGGGTCTGGACATGACACCCCAGGGTTTAGCGATTGGGATAGGTGGGAGGAGGATTTCTTGTCCCCAGTTGGGGGCTCAGTTATTCCTAATGTCCCGGTGAGGCCTACTCCCGTCAAGGAGAGTGATCATGTACCCAGCTCTGGGAGTCTCCCGGAATAGCATACCCCTACTCTGCATTCCTACACTCCAGTGTCAAGGTCAACCCCACCCCCTCATTCATGGGTTGATGATCAGGCCCTAGGCCATCTTAGTCAGGGTTTGTCCCAGATGGGCTTGGGTTCACGCTTGCAGCACCCCACTCCTGGACCGTATTCCCCAGTTGCCACATTTTCGGAGCCAGGGAATACTTACAGGAATTACCAGTCCCCACAGCTCAGCCAGGGCTATGATCTGCTTACAGGGTCCCCAGTCCTGCATGCCAACGCATCCCATGTGCAAGACCCTTGGGTTGGGGGGAATGCCCCCCACAGCCAGCCTTTGATATCTCCCATGCCTGGCGGTTACGCTAGCACACTTATGCCCTACCCTACCATGATGACTCCTTATCAATATTAGGGGCCCTTCACCTACCCTGGCACCACGGCTTGTGGGTTGGGGGATGAGAGGGTTAGCGTAGTGCACATTCAACCCCAGTTAGGTGAACCAGAACGACACACACCATTCGCTGGGCATTCTGCCCAGGGACTAGCTCCAGCGTCTCGCACCACGTACCAGGTCACCCAGTACTCTTGTAGAGGGCTTCAGTAGAAACGCACCCCAGTACAAGGATTTGCGGTACGATGGAAATTCAAGCTGGAAGTCCTTCCTGCACAAGTTCATTCGCCTGGCCCGCAGCCAACAGTGGACTGAGATGGAACAACACGACCAGTTCTGCTTCTCCTTGGAGGGGACAGCCTGACTATTACACCCTGTTGATGGAAACAGACCGCGGTCTCTCTTTGGCTGACATCATTGGGCGGTTTGAGAAACGTTTTGGGTCATCTGCACCAGGTTTCACGCATCAATTGAACTTTCAGTCAGCATCACAGGATGTGGGCGAGTCATTGCGACATTGGGCTGACAGGGTGCTTACCCTGGCCACCCAGGCTTTCCCGTCTGTGCAAGATGTATCCCACCTCTGGTGTGTCCAGGGGTCCGTGTTTGCCCAACTATCTAATTTGTATTGCTTGTAGGAGTTATGAGATTGATCACTGTTCGTTATCTTCACCTTGCATGTACATGTCTTTGCCATCCCACGGCTGTGCTATGGTGCTGAGGACAGGGATGCAGGACTTTATGCTCTGGACGGCCAGCCCAAGACAGTTGAGGAAGTAGTCGACCGAATGCAGTACTATCAGCATTCACGGCAGATGAAGTCATCCAAGCCCACGAGGGATGTGAGGCAGGTTGCTCAGGTTGAAGCTCCCAATCCTGACAAGGAGCTCAAGGAGATGCGTCAGCGCCTTGAGGAGTTAGAGAAGGAAATCCGAGGGCGGACTAGCTGCAATAATGTAGCCCTATCCAATTTTTTTTCTATTCTGACGTTTTCGGGATAGGGCTACAATTCCATAGGATCTCCATAATGGTGCAAATTAATTTTATGAATAACCGATAATAAACTCTGTGTATTAGTCCCAAATGTTATTTACACCAAAAGGAATACCAACTTTGTGCTCGGGCATGTCTAATAAAGGTGTTTTTCATTAAATATAATGTACAGCATGCAAAATTCTTCGTCTGCTCCGCCATGCTTGTTATCGCGAGATCTCGTAGGTGGATCTAATGAAAAACCTAAACATTGACAATCAGCGCGAAAATGTAGTTACTCGAGCCACTTCGACAAAGAAAGGAAAATCATATTGTTGCAAAAAGAATTTACACTCTGCCGTTCGGTTTTTAACTTGATATTAAATTCAAACCTTTTCAATACCCACGAAATAGCTTTCGCCTCCATACTTGTCCATTGATGTAAATACTACCTTATATGGCATATGCAAATGACTTGACAATCGGAAGTTTATACTTCAGTACATCAAACATGGCGCACAAATATGAATCGAGAAATAGGAATTTATCGAAATTGTTGAAAACGGTAGAATAGAGCCTCACAAATCTTAAGTTGCAGGTTGTAAATTTATATATTGACTAAGAAACATAGAATATCATTTTATTTACGTAAAAAAAGTCAGGAAATGTTTAGAATGAGTGCAAATGTTGCGGGAGTGAATCACTCCCGCATTTTGCACCATTACGGAGATCCTAAGGAGTTGTAGCCCTCTCCCTAAAAAAAAAAAAAAAAAAAAAATCAGAGAGGGCTACATTATTGCAGCTAAGGGCGGACCCTCTCTCGGAGACCTTCATCGCCACCATCAAACGGCAACCGAAAGCCAGCAGGCTGCTTCAAATGTGGGGCAATGGGACATTTTAAGCGGGAATGCCCAGAATGGCGGGGGAAAACTGAGGTGAATCAGGGCCAGGGGACCAAGGTCAAGCTTAGGGACGGTCAAGACGCACAACCGTGTTCATCTGAACCAAGGTGGCGGGGAGCCAAGACCCGCCAGCCACAGTTTAGTGCAGGGCCTATACAGGGGGAGGTCAGGAAGTTGACACCGGAGTGCTCCCCGGTTAGGCCAGGGCCGTGCGATGCTCGCACGGGGATAAGTCGGTTTGCAGGAAGACACAGGCAGGCGCCTTCCTGCATGCGCCGCTCCAGGAAGGGCACAGTCCAAGTGCGGTTCAAGGAGGCACCCGAGCAGGAGGAGGAGGAAGAATCCGAGGACTGGGTCAAAGGGTGGGAGGAGGACAAATACGAGCCATCTCCCAGGGATATGTTGTCGGGATTCAGGCTCCCTGAGGATATCATGGTGCCGGAACTGCCCGGGTTCGGGGCAGAGATCCAGGGAGATGGGGAGGATTCGGAGAACTTGCTGGATCTGGAGCCCTCGTCCATTCAGGAGGAGCAGGTAGGCGCGGACCCTGCGTCCGAGCCTAGCGAGTGCCCGGAGCCAGTTAGGGAGCAGGTTCAACCCAAGGAGGAATGTGGGCTGGGGGTGGTCAGTGGCCAAGCGGAGAACGGGACTGCGGATATGCCATTCCGGCATGCTGGAGAATCCCACGAAGACTCGCCTGTGCCAATAGGGCAGATACGCCCAACCACCGGATTCATGGTCCAAATGGTAGTCCAGGGAGTAAGACTACAGGCAGTGGTAGACACTGGGGCGGAGGTGAGTGTGTTGTCCACCTGGGTCTACGAGGAGCTCGACCCCAAGCCTTCCATCAAGCAGCATGTGACCTTGGTCCAGGCAGGGGAAAATGCCAGGATGAGGGGCTTCGTCATTGGCCCTGTGGCAGTTCGCCTTGGAGACACGGAACATAATGTCGACCTGTATGTGGCCCCCCTGCAGGACCAAATGCTGCTAGGTATGGAGTTTCTCTATCAGCAGAAGGTTCATATAGACCTGGAGCATGGCACCATGACCTTGGGAAAGGAGAAGGTCCCTATGACGTTCCGACGCCCAGGAGGGGGACAGCAAGCTCAGGTTTCAGTAACGAAGTCTATCCGAGTCCCAGCTGCTTCAGTCGTCCTATGTCCTTGTCGTTTGGATAAGGAGTTGGAAGACTTTGTAGTTAGCCCTCAGATCAAGTAGACCTCGGACGTATTATCGTTGCCACACACTTATGCTAGGGAGAGAACGTTGGTGACCAGCATTGTCAATGCCTCAGATGAGGAAGTGTCTATCTACGGAGGCAGTGCGATCGGATCAGCCTTGGAGGCCGAACCATGGGTGCTGGCACCTGACTTGGTCGTTGAGAATGTGAACAGTGTGGACCCCCACACTGAGGCAGGGACTAAGCTCAACACATTTACAGCAAGAGTTAATGTTGCCCCCTTAGCTTGCCCTGGAACTTGGTCAACTTCCAAGGAGGAAATTAGTGTGGTTGAAGCTTCAGCTGTTGGCCTTACTCATTGTGCGCCCAGTGAATGTGTTCAGGATGGTTACAACGGCCCTGTTAGCGAGGCGTTATGGAACTATGTCTCCCGAGAACTTCTCGGGTTCCCAGGTTGCACTCAAGGGGCTGAGTTTGACTTCGAGACGGATCTTGTGGGACATGACTCATTCAGGACCCAAGTCCGACAGTTCAGAGGCATCAGGTTGCCTTGGCCCCCACCTGTATTTAGAGCTGGTGGGAGAATCTGTAAATCATTTTCAGTGATGGATGTGCGACCCAGGGCTCGCCCTGGCCCACACCGGTTAGGATTTGATTAGTCCCAGTCAGTTTTCTCCGGGGCATTTACCCGGACCTTTCCTGTCGGAACCCTTTCCGGCGTCCCCGGATAGTGTCGCGCCCACCTTGACCATTGGTTGGACCCGTTTCTCCGTCCTTCAGAGGAAACCGGGGGGGGGGGGGTGTAGTATCTGGGGAGTCTTCCCCAGTACGACTTGTTTATCCCCGGATTGCAGAGGATCAACATCCGGCAGCACGAGGAGATTTTCCGCGGTTATGGTACATGCCAGACATACAACAAGACCTACCCGAAGCTTAGATACCGACAACAGACAGAACAGTTAAGTCCGCGGAACCCATGTTTTATGTAGATACACAGTAATAAATACTATAGATACTTTAACGTATACGATGATTATTATAAACAAGTTGAGTAGAACTTTAGATCTGTGTTGTGTACTTCTGTATCATTGTATGTTTATGTATTTGTGACTAATTATGTAGAATTAAAATTTGTAAAAGTTTCAATCGTTTTCACTGGTGTTGTTGTAAGTGTGTCAATTGTACTCGCTATAAATAGATTTGTATATTCAGCGCACGTTACAATATACATGTAATATTAATAGAATCATTAGTACGAGTTTGGTATAGGGAAATTCCACCGAGGGGACAAGATTCGCAGTCTAGGACGAGACTTTGCTGAATCTTGTTCCAGAGTGGAATTTCCCTATCCCATACGAGTAAATAATGAAGGATTCTTTTACCCACAGTTTAGTGGATTAAATTCAAGAGCCCCGAATAAATTCAAATTATCATTTGAACTTCAATACAAAGACTAATTTGAGAGCCATAAAGAGCATAGACTACCTGAAAATCGTTTACACTATAAGTGTAAAGTAAAAAACCCAATGTGGTCCACCAGAAAGTTATATAAAATTGAAATTTAAAGAAAACAGTACAAAATAGTTTACTTCACCGTGTAACGTAAATCATAGAAAATATATGGCGTCACAATAAAAAGACGTCGCAGCAGTGTGATATGGCATGTCAAACGTTGCAATATTTGATCTTTTCCATTTGTATTGTATAATTATGTTCCCCAAACAAAGTTTGGGAACATATTGTTTTTACTCTGTTTCTTATTATTATTATGTTCCCCAAACAAAGTTTGGGAACATATTGTTTTTACTCTGTTTCTTCTTCTTATTATTATTATGTTCCCCAAACAAAGTTTGGGAACATATTGTTTTTACTCTGTTTCTTATTATTATTATTATTATTATTATTATTCTTTTTCTCCGGTACTTTTTTGTCCGGTAGTGTTCTCAGAAACTACAAAAGGGATCGATATGAAACTTTCCAGGATGATAGTATAGCGTTTGTAGATGTGCATAGTGATAGTCATTTTGTTTGCACGTGCATGCACGCGCGCGCACGTGCATTGCAATTTTGGTACAAAAAATGGAAAATCAGAATATTGAAGGAAGCGATATAAAACCTAAATAGGATGATAGTATATCATTTGTACATATGAAAAATAATAGTTATTTTGCCAGCACGCGCACGCATACTCGTGCACGCGCATTACAAAATTTGTACGCTAACTTTGGAATCAGTCTAACTTTTTTGTTGTTCATTGAAATGGCTTGAAATTCATATCATAGGTAGATATTGAGACCCTTAACTGATTTACATGGTCAAAATTACCAATTTGCACGCGCATGCACGTGCGCTTCATTTTGATTGGATAATGCTAAAACGTATGTAACTATCTTATTTATGAAGCGAATGAGATGATATTCACAGCATATGTAGACAATATGTGTATCTATATGTTGGTGTAACAAAAAATGCCAACGCACACGCGCATGCGCGTGCAACGTTTTTTAAATGTTCAATTTTTAAAGGACGATAACGTTTTTGTTTTTCATCAAATTCTATTGATATTAGGGGTTTAGATGTATCTTGGTACTCCTTACAAATTGCTGTGGTTAGAATTACTGCTCAGCACATGCATGCACGTGTGCTGATTTCTGATTGGACGATTTTAAAATCGCTATAACTTCCTTATATTTGGTGGAAACGTTATGAAATTCATACTGTGGGTATATGATACAAATGCCTGTTGAATGACATCAACAGAAATTCGGAATCATACACGCGTGCGCGTGTATGCACGTGCAACGCTTTCTTTCATTTCTTGGTACTGAAATGACCATATTGAACGTACTACATGTAATTAAAGGCTAAAATAAAATGATTTTTTCCTATAGATTCACAAGAACATCACTTTTTAATTGGGGGAGGTTTGGGGAACATCTGTAACGGTCCCCGTTACAATTAGAACTAGTTATTATTCTTTTTCTCCGGTACTTTTTTGTCCGGTAGTGTTCTCAGAAACTACAGAAGGGATCGATATGAAACTTTCCAGGATGATAGTATAGCGTTTGTAGATGTGCATAGTGATAGTCATTTTGTTTACGCGTGCATGCACGCGCGCGAACGTGCATTGCAATTTTGGTACAAAAAATGGAAAATCAGAATATTGGAGGAAGCGATATAAAACCTAAATAGGATGATAGTATATCATTTGTA
Organism: Ostrea edulis; assembly: GCF_947568905.1. Lineage (NCBI taxonomy): Eukaryota > Metazoa > Mollusca > Bivalvia > Ostreida > Ostreidae > Ostrea > Ostrea edulis. Next base: position 66,619,703 of record NC_079167.1, read on the forward strand.
CATATGAAAAATAATAGTTATTTTGTCAGCACGCGCACGCATGCGCGTGCACGCGCATTACAAAATTTGTACACTAACTTTGGAATCAGTCTAACTTTTTTCTTGTTCATTGAAATGGCTTGAAATTCATATCATAGGTAGATATTGAGACCCTTAACTGATTTGCATGGTCAAAATTACCAATTTGCACGCGCATGCACGTGCGCTTCATTTTGATTGGATAATACTAAAACGTTTGTAACTATCTTATTTATGAAGCGAATGAGATGATATTCACAGCATACGTAGACAATATGTGTATCTATATATTGGTGTAACAAAAAAAATGCCAACACACACGCGCATGCGCGTGCAACGTTTTTTAAATGTTCAATTTTTAAAGGACGATAACGTTTTTGTTTTTCATCAAATTCTATTGATATTAATGGTTTAGATGTGTCTTGGTACTCCTTACAAATTGCTGTAGTTAGAATTACTGCTCAGCACGTGCATGCACGTGTGCGGAATTCTGATTGGACGATTCTAAAATCGCTATAACTTCCTTATATTTGGTGGAAACATTATGAAATTCACACTGTGGGTATATGATACAAATGCCTGTTGAACGACATCAACAAAAATTCGGAATCATACACGCGTGCGCGTGTATCCGCGTGCATCCGCGTGCAACGCTTTCTTTCATTTTTTGGTACTGAAATGACCATATTGAACGTACTACATGTAATTAAAGGCTAAAATAAAATGATTTTTTGCTATAGCTTCACAAGGACATCACTTTTGAATTGGGGGAGGTTTGGGGAACATATGTAACGGTCCCCGTTACAATTAGAACTAGTTTTCCATTTGTATTCTATATTTGTATTGTATAATTTTCCATTTGTATTGTATGATTTTCTATTTGTATTCTATATTTTCCATTTGTATTGTATAATTTTCTATTTGTATTGTATAATTATGTTCCCCAAACAAAGTTTGGGAACATATTGTTTTTACTCTGTTTCTTCTTCTTCTTATTATTATTATGTTCCCCTAACAAAGTTTGGGAACATATTGTTTTTACTCTGTTTCTTATTATTATGTTCCCCAAACAAAGTTTGGGAACATATTGTTTTTACTCTGTTTCTTATTATTATTATGTTCCCCAAACAAAGTTTGGGAACATATTGTTTTTACTCTGTTTCTTATTATTATTATTATTATGTTCCCCAAACAAAGTTTGGGAACATATTGTTTTTACTCTGTTTCTTCTTCTTATTAGGGTCTTCCGTCTTCAGCGGAAGACCCTTCTATTATTCTATTGTTGATTTTTCACTTTTCTTATTATTAGGGCTTTCCACCTTTCAGTGGAAAGTCCTATTGTTATTGTTCTGTTTATTATTATTATTATTATTATTATTATTATTTTCCTGCCATCAAAAAAAATCTTCGTCTTAAGACTTATCGAAAAACTTTATAGTCCATCATATAGTACTTCTTGAGAAACGAATACAGTTCACCCTGCGTAATTGAACTTTGACCCCTTACGGAGTTATTTGACCTTTCGCAGAAATCATTGTTAGCACTTCTACTTTGTAACCGTAAATGATAGGAGGATGAAACCTTTTCTACAACATAGAGGGTAATTAGTAGAAGCGAAGAATTTCAAATGAAGGGATTCGGTGTCCCCTAAAGGGAGTTAATGCCCCCTCATGTTTTGCGATTTGTCCCCTACAAATTGACGACTCCTAAAGTCTTCGTCGTAGAGAGACGGAACCCACTGGGACGGGTTGGGTGACCTTGACCTTGAAAAAGTAGGTCAAGGTCAAAGGTCAAGGTCATCCAGAATGGCCAGAAAATGGCACTTTTTATACGCTCTTTCACGCTTCAGATAGCATCGAAATATCACATGGGTCAGCAAGGAATTTTGGACCAGTCTCGGCATCACGAATGTCAACTCTGAACTTTGACCACTCTGCGAATGGCGGCGACTTAACGTCGAAAACCCCGTTATCGCTACTCTCACTAGACCGCAAGTCATGGAGAGGCGAGACCTTCGCCGACGAATTCCAGATGAAACGCTCTCGCACAGAAAAGTTGACCGAGGGAAACCGAGAACCCCGAAGCACGGTTCTCGCCCCCGAAAGTCTCCGACGTCGTCGTTCAAGCCCACAACTCCTTCACGGATGTAGACAGGGACGCGGGACCACTTAAACGAAGCCCCGTGACCTCTCTGACCTTCAAAATGAGGTCAAGGTCAAAGGTCAAGGTCACACTTTCTCCCCATGTGTTTTTGAGGTTTGACCTTGAAAGTGGGTCAAGGTCAAAGGTCAAGGTCACGCATCCAGGGGCCAGTCTCCACGAGTAAGGCCAACCCACCCATCACGCCTGTCGTCCCCAAGGAAGAAACCCCCCACCCTTCAAGTGATCTGTCTGTCATCAGCTGTTTATAATACACTATTTTGACCGGTTTCATGCCCAACAACAGGATTTTTGAGGTTTGACCTTGAAAGTGGGTCAAGGTCAAAGGTCAAGGTCACGCATCCAGGGGCCAGTCTCCACGAGTAAGGCCAACCCACCCATCACGCCTGTCGTCCCCAAGGAAGAAACCCCCCACCCTTCAAGTGATCTGATTGTGATCAGCTGTTTCAATACACTATTTTGACCGGTCTCATGCCATGCAACAATTACAGGATTCTAGCTAATCTGACCTACACCTACACATCTGACCTACACCCACTTCTTCCATTTCTTGACTGTCTTGTCAATCAAACATGAATTCCATTTACATTCATGAAAAGACATAGGCCAGATTCAATTGTCTGCCTGCATCAACATAAAGACTAAGTTGTTTTTTTTTTATAATGATGATGCAACTTTACTCGACAGTTGAACTCATTGACATTCCATCCCGACTGTCATTGTAAACAAATAAACACTTACCTGCAGGATCAGATGGGATGCAGTACTCCTATTCTCCGTTCAGATATCCTACATGCACTCAGACACTTTCTAATTCACCGGCCGCCATTTTGGTTGTTTGTTGTCAAAGCCTATCAATCCGTATATGCATGCCTCCTTGGGTGAAATGACTGAAAGACATTGTCTCCGTGAATTAGAACACATAGGATGAGCCATTACAAACTGTATATTCAATTCCACAATCCACAACACACACGGTCAAATCCAGTGCATCTTCACAACATCTGACAACATGAGGCTTGTATAGACTCCCAGCATGCACCAGCAGTTACTACAATCTAGGAAAATGGCACATCCGGTTTCTTTGCACCTCCAAATATCACATCTAACAGGTCTAAAGTCACCCCAAACACCTGCACAAGTCCCATTACACTTTTACCTGATATGTGCATATGTGCTGGCTACCCAACACCCACACCCCTTTTCTCCCTCAAATTTGACGGGTACTTAATGCGAAACCAAGCATTGAACACACCTCAACACTCAAATTTAGGCGGCAAATTTGAATTTCTTTTCTAGCCAAATCATTTTTTTTTTTTTTTTTTTTTTTTTTTTTTTTGGGTGAGGGTGGGATGGGGTAGGGGGGGGGGGGGGCTTTTAGCATTTCAACACTACTGAAAAACCGCTAGAAGGTGGGAAGCCCTCTAATTGTTCGCGAACAATTAGGATCACTAGTTATTATTATTATTCTTTTTTTTTCTCCTTACCGATTTTTGTGCAGAAGATTTCTCGGAGATGGCTGGATCAATTTGCTTCAAATTTTCAGGATTGATGCGTTGCCAATTGAAGTTTGTACCGCCGTTTCAATTTTTGAAAAATCACTTCCGGTTGGAAGTTATCCCCCTTTTATCGATTTTCAGATGACCATTTTGTCCAGACAAAAACTCAAAAACGATAAAAGCTAGAGTGTTGAAATTTTCAGTGATGTTAGACGACATGTTGTAGTTGTGCACCTGGGTTTTAAAAATTTCAGGAAGTGCCTAGTATGGAAGCTCGGTAGGGGTCGAAAATGGAGTTTAAAATAGTGTCTCATTTTTCTCCACGTTTTAAATCATAACTTTTTACTCGTAAATATTTTGCTTAGACATATATAACAAAAGTTGTACAGTTTATTGAGATCTTTCTTGTCATATCAAGAAATGGGCCCATAGGCCTCATGGCTCGCCTGAACCATTGAGTTTCTGTTGCAATGATTAACTTTTTTCTCACGAAACTTTTGATAAGACATGTAGAATAAAAGTTGTTCAAGTTTGCAAGATCTATCTAATGATATCAAAAAATAGGCCTCAGGGCGTCATGGCTCGCCTGAACAGTCGAATTTGTATCACAATTAATAACATTAATAACGTTTTTCTCGAGAAACTTTTGAGAAGACATGTTGAACAAAAGTTGTTCAGTTTCGCAAGGGTTAACTAACGATGTTAATAAATAGGCCTGCGGGTCTCATGGCTCACCTGAACAGTTGGGTTATTGTTGCAATCTATAACATTTTTGTCAAGAAACTTTTAATAAGACATCTTGAACAAAAGTATTTCAGTTTTGCAAGATCTTTCGAACAACATCATGAAAAAGGCCAACGGGCCTCATGGCTCGCCTGAACAGTTTCATCAGTGTCACAATTACTAACTTTTTTCTCGAGAATCTTTTGATAAGACATGTAGAACAAAAGTTGTTCAGTTTTGCAAGATCTTTCAAACGATATCAAGAAAAAGGCCCACGGGCCTTATGACTCGCCTTAACAGTGATAAATGTCGCATAACGTTATACTCGTAAATATTTTGTTTAGACATATATAACAAAAGTTGTACAGTTTATTGAAATCTTTCGTGCCGTATCAAGAAATGGGCCCATGGGCCTCATGGATCGCCTGAACCATTGAGTTTCTGTTACAATGATTAACTTTTTCCTTACGAAACTCTGATAAAACATGTAGAATAAAAGTTGTTCAGTTTTGCAAGATCTATCTAATGATATAAAAAAATAGGCCTACGGGCGTCATTGCTCGCCTGAACAGTCGAATTTGTATCACAGTTAATAACATTAATAACTTTTTTCTCGAGAAACTTTTGATAAGACTTGTAGAACAAAAGTTGCTCAGATTCGCAAGCGTTAACTAACGATGTTAAGAATAAGGCATGTGAGTCTCATGGCTCACCTGAACAGTTGGGTTATTGTTGCAATCTATAACATTTTAGTCAAGAAACTTTTAATGAGACATCTAGAGCAAAAGTTGTTCAGTTTTGCAAGATGTTTCAAACAACATCATGAAAAAGGCGAACGGGCCTCTTGGCTCGCCTACAGTTTGATTAGTGTCACAATCAATAACTTTTTTCTCGAAAAACTTTTGATAAGACATGTAGAACAAAAGTTGTTCAGTTTTGCAAGATTTTTCAAACGATATCAAGAAAAAGGCCCACGGGCCTTATGACTCACCTTAACAGTCTGATATATGTCGCAATCAATAACTTTTTTCTCAAGACAATTTTAATAGGACATGTACAACAAAATTTGTTCAGTTTTGCGAGATGTATCTAGAATGATATAAAAAAAAAATAGGCCTCCGGGCGACATGACTCGCCTGATCAGTCTCGAATTTGTATCGCAGTAAATAACATTATTAACTTTTTTGTCGAAAAAAAGGCTGACTCCTTTAATTAGTGGCCGAGAGCGGCAGAGATTCTTTAATTTATAGCACTTAAATGATCAATATTTGTAAAACATTACCGAAGCTAAATTGTACGTCTAGACAATATATTTGTATCATTATTTATGAATGAAAATCTCAGTCAAATTCTTATCTCATCACATCTAAAATTGGACGAAAGACCCACTCGTTGCTCGCAACGAGATCGCACCTAGTTATTATTCTTTTTCTCCGGTACTTTTTTGTCCGGTAGTGTTCTCAGAAACTACAGAAGGGATCGATATGAAACTTTCCAGGATGATAGTATAGCGTTTGTAGATGTGCATAGTGATAGTCATTTTGTCTGCACATGCATGCACGCGCGCGCACGTGCATTCCAATTTTGGTACAAAAAATGGAAAATCAGAATATTAAAGGAAGCGATATAAAACCTAAATAGGATGATAGTATATCATTTGTACATATGAAAAATAATAGTTATTTTGTCAGCACGCGCACGCATGCGCGTGCACGCGCATTACAAAATTTGTACACTAACTTTGGAATCAGTCTAACTTTTTTCTTGTTCATTGAAATGGCTTGAAATTCATATCATAGGTAGATATTGAGACCCTTAACTGATTTGCATGGTCAAAATTACCAATTTGCACGCGCATGCACGTGCGTTTCATTTTGATTGGATAATACTAAAACGTTTGTAACTATCTTATTTATGAAGCGAATGAGATGATATTCACAGCATACGTAGACAATATGTGTATCTATATATTGGTGTAACAAAAAAATGCCAACACACACGCGCATGCGCGTGCAACGTTTTTTAAATGTTCAATTTTTAAAGGACGATAACGTTTTTGTTTTTCATCAAATTCTATTGATATTAATGGTTTAGATGTGTCTTGGTACTCCTTACAAATTGCTGTAGTTAGAATTACTGCTCAGCACGTGCATGCACGTGTGCGGAATTCTGATTGGACGATTCTAAAATCGCTATAACTTCCTTATATTTGGTGGAAACGTTATGAAATTCACACTGTGGGTATATGATACAAATGCCTGTTGAACGACATCAACAAAAATTCGGAATCATACACGTGTGCGCGTGTATGCGCGTGAAACGCTTTCTTTCATTTTTGGGTACTGAAATGACCATATTGAACGTACTACATGTAATTAAAGGCTAAAATAAAATGATTTTTTGCTATAGATTCAAAAGGACATCACTTTTGAATTGGGGGAGGTTTGGGGAACATATGTAACGGTCCCCGTTACAATTAGAACTAGTTATTATTATGTTCCCCAAACAAAGTTTGGGAACATATTGTTTTTACTCTGTTTCTTATTATTATTATTATTCTTTTTCTCCGGTACTTTTTTGTCCGGTAGTGTTCTCAGAAACTACAAAAGGGATCGATATGAAACTTTCCAGGATGATAGTATAGCGTTTGTAGATGTGCATAGTGATAGTCATTTTGTCTGCACATGCATGCACGCGCGCGCACGTGCACTGCAATTTGGGTACAAAAAATGGAAAATCAGAATATTGGAGGAAGCGATATAAAACCTAAATAGCATGATAGTATATCATTTGTACATATGAAAAATAATAGTTATTTTGTCAGCACGTGCACGCATGCGCGTGCACGCGCATTACAAAATTTGTACGCTAACTTTGGAATCAGTCTAACTTTTTTGTTGTTCATTGAAATGGCTTGAAATTCATATCATAGGTAGATATTGAGACTCTTAACTGATTTTCATGGTCAAAATTACCAATTTGCACGCGCATGCACGTGCGCTTCATTTTGATTGGATAATACTAAAACGTTTGTAACTATCTTGTTTATGAAGTGAATGAGATGATATTCACAGCATATGTAGACAATATGTGTATCTATATATTGGTGTAAGAAAAAAATGCCAACGCACACTCGCATGCGCGTGCAACGTTTTTTAAATGTTCAAATTTTAAAGGACGATAAGGTTTTTGTTTTTCATCAAATTCTATTGATATTAATGGTTTAGATGTGTCTTGTTACTCCTTACAAATTGTTGTGGTTCGAATTACTGCTCAGCACGTGCATGCACGTGTGCTGAATTCTGATTGGACGATTTTAAAATCGCTATAACTTCCTTATATTTGGTGGAAACGTTATGAAATTCACACTGTGGGTATATGATACACATGCCTGTTGAACGACATCAACAAAAATTCGGAATCATACACGCGTGCGCGTGTATGCGCGTGAAACGCTTTCTTTCATTTTTTTTTGATACTGAAATGACCATATTGAACGTACTACATGTAATTAAAGGCTAAAATAAAATGATTTTTTCCTATAGATTCACAAGGACATCACTTTTTAATTGGGGGAGGTTTGGGGAACATATGTAACGGTCCCCGTTACAATTAGAACTAGTTATTATTATGTTCCCCAAACAAAGTTTGGGAACATATTGTTTTTACTCTGTTTCTTCTTCTTCTTATTATTATTATTCTTTTTCTCCGGTACTTTTTTGTCCGGTAGTGTTCTCAGAAACTACAAAAGGGATCGATATGAAACTTTCCAGGATGATAGTATAGCGTTTGTAGATGTGCATAGTGATAGTCATTTCGTCTGCACGTGCATGCACGCTTGCGCACGTGCATTGCAATTTTGGTACAAAAAATGGAAAATCAGAATATTGAAGGAAGCGATATAAAACCTAAATAGGATGATAGTATATGATTTGTACATATGAAAAATAATAGTTATTTTGTCAGCACGCGCACGCATGCGCGTGCACGCGCATTCCAAAATTTGTACACTAACTTTGGAATCAGTCTAACTTTTTTGTTGTTCATTGAAATGGCTTGAAATTCATATCATAGGTAGATATTGAGACCCTTAACTGATTTGCATGGTCAAAATTACCAATTTGCACGCGCATGCACGTGCGCTTCATTTTGATTGGATAATACTAAAACGTTTGTAACTATCTTATTTATGAACCGAACGAGATGATATTCACAGCATAAGTAGACAATATGTGTATCTATATATTGGTGTAATATAAAAATGCCAACGTACACGCGCATGCGCGTGCAACGTTTTTTAAATGTTCAATTTTTAAAGGACGATAAGGTTTTTGTTTTTCATCAAATTCTATTGATATTAATGGTTTAGATGTGTCTTGGTACTCCTTACAAATTGCTGTGGTTAGAATTACTGCTCAGCACGTGCATGCACGTGTGCTGAATTCTGATTGGACGATTTTAAAATCGCTATAACTTCCTTGTATTTGGTGGAAACGTTATGAAATTCACACTGTAGGTATATGATACATATGCCTGTTGAACGACATCAACAAAAATTCTGAATCATACACGCGTGCGCGTGTATGCGCGTGCAACGCTTTCTTTCATTTTTTGGTACTGAAATGACCATATTGAACGTACTACATGTAATTAAAGGCTAAAATAAAATGATTTTTTGCTATAGATTCACAAGATGATCACTTTTTAATTGGGGGAGGTTTGGGGAACATATGTAACGGTCCCCGTTACAATTAGAACTAGTTATTATTATTATTATTATTCTTTTTCTCCGGTACTTTTTTGTCCGGTAGTATTCTCAGAAACTACAGAAAGGATCGATATGAAACTTTCCAGGATGATAGTATAGCGTTTGTAGATGTGCATAGTGATAGTCATTTTGTTTGCACGTGCATGCACGCGCGCGCACGTGCATTGCAATTTTGGTACAAAAAATGGAAAATCAGAATATTGAAGGAAGCGATATAAAACCTAAATAGGATGATAGTATATCATTTGTACATATGAAAAATAATAGTTATTTTGCCAGCACGCGCACGCATGCGCGTGCACGCGCATTACAAAATTTGTACGCTAACTTTGGAATCAGTCTAACTTTTTTGTTGTTCATTGAAATGGCTTGAAATTCATATCATAGGTAGATATTGAGACACTTAACTGATTTACATGGTCAAAATTACCAATTTGCACGCGCATGCACGTGCGCTTCATTTTGATTGGATAATGCTAAAACGTTTGTAACTATCTTATTTATGAAGCGAATGAGATGATATTCACAGCATATATAGACAATATGTGTATCTATATGTTGGTGTAACAAAAAATGCCAACGCACACGCGCATGCGCGTGCAACGTTTTTTAAATGTTCAATTTTTAAAAGACGATAACGTTTTTGTTTTTGATCAAATTGTATTCCTATTAGGGGTTTAGATGTATCTTGGTACTCCTTACAAATTGCTGTGGTTAGAATTACTGCTCAGCACGTGCATGCACGTGTGCTGATTTCTGATTGGACGATTTTAAAATCGCTATAACTTCCTTATATTTGGTGGAAACGTTATGAAATTCATACTGTGGGTATATGATACAAATGCCTGTTGAACGACATCAACAAAAATTCGGAATCATACACGCGTGCGCGTGTATGCACGTGCAACGCTTTCTTTCATTTTTTGGTACTGAAATGACCATATTGAACGTACTACATGTAATTAAAGGCTAAAATAAAATGATTTTTTCCTATAGATTCACAAGGACATCACTTTTTAATTGGGGGAGGTTTGGGGAACATCTGTAACGGTCCCCGTTACAATTAGAACTAGTTATTATGTTCCCCAAACAAAGTTTGGGAACATATTGGTTTTACTCTGTTTCTTATTATGTTCCCCAAACGAAGTTTGGGAACATATTGGTTTTACTCTGTTTCTTCTTATTATTATTATTATTATGTTCCCCAAACGAAGTTTGGGAACATATTGGTTTTACTCTGTTTCTTATTATTATTATTAGGGTCTTCCGTCTTCAGCGGAAGACCCTTCTATTATTCTATTGTTGATTTTTCACTTTTCTTATTATTATTAAGGTCTTCCGTCTCCTGCGGAAGACCTTACTGTTATTGTTCGCGTTCTTTTTCTTCATTATTATTATTATTTTTATTATTATTATTTTCCTTGGTAGTACACGCGTTTTTCTCAGCCATTTCTCGATCGATTTTCACGAAATTTTCAGGAAAGATGTCTTTTGGTGACGAGACTTTGCTTGCAAAATTTCGTGCTTGACGTCACTTCCGGTCAGGAGTTATCTCTCTTTTAGTGACTTTTTGAAGGGCCTTGTTGTCCACACATCTCCTCCGTTAGTTTTGAAGCTAGAGTCTTGAAATTTCTACACAAGATAGAGTAAACATTTTAGAAGATTTGTGGGGGATTCGATTTTACCGGAGGCGATTTGCCTAAAGGCTCGCCTGGACCTGAAAAAATGGATGCCAAAATTGTTCGCCGATTTTGGCGATTTTTGACCTTTGATCTCCAATATCTTTTTTCTTGCAAATATTTTGTTAAGACATGTAGAACAAAAGTTGTGCACATTTACGAGATCTTTTCGAAAATATCAAGATTTAGGGGCTAGCCCCTTAAATTAGGGATCTAGAAGGGTTCAAAGTCTAGATCAAATATCTCAAAAATCGTTAAGATTTTGGTATAAGTCAAAGAACAAAAAATGTTCATCTCAACAATCCAAATCTATTCATATAAAAATTTAGGTCATATGTTACGTAATAAGGGATTTTAAGGGCCAAAACCATAAATTTTTTACCCCTTGTATCTCGAAAACGACAAATATTTTGAAAAGCAATAAAGAACAAAAGTTTTCAGAATGATGATCTGAACAATATGCATATTTCGTTTTTACCCTATGTGGCCCCGTTAGGGAGCTACAGTTTGGCCCCTAAAAATTACTTCTAGAAATAACTCGAGAATGGTAAAGAATTTCTAAATACTTGTTGAACAAAAAATGTTTGAAATGTCATGACCTTTCTTACGATATCAAGCAAAAGGGGCTGACCCTTTAAATTAGGGACCCAGAAGGGTCCAAAGGTTTATGAGAAGATCTCAGAAACTATTAATATTTTGTAATAAGTCATTGAAGCGGAAATGTTCATCTAAACGAGCTTGTTCTTATCAAATCAAAAAGTAGGTCATATGTTACGTAATAAGGGATTTTAAGGGCCAAAATCATATATAATTGACGCCTCATATCTTTAAAACGACATATTTTTTGAAAAGCATTATTGAACAAAAGTTGTTCAGAATGATAATCTAAACAATATGTACATTTCGTTTTTTCCCTATGTGGCCCCGTTAGGGAGCTACAGTTTGGCCCCTAAATATTTCTTGTAGAGATAACTCGAGAACGGTAAAGAATTTCTAAATACTTTTTGAGCAAAAAATGTTTAAAATGACAAGGCCTTTCTTACGATATCAAGCAAAACGGGCTGGCCCTTTAAATTAGGGGTTCAGAAGGGTCCAAATGTTTTTGAGAATATCTCAGAAACTATTAATATTTTATAATAAGTTGTAGAAGCGGAAATGTTCATCTCAACGAGCTTGATCTTATCAAATCAAAAAGTAGGTCATATGTTACGTAATTAGAGATTTTTAGGGCCAAAATCGTAAATATTTGACGCCTCATATCTTTAAAACGACATATTTTTTGAAAAGCATTATTGAACAAAAATTGTTCAATGTGTCATAACCTATCGATCAATATCAAAAAATGGGTCTCTGGGCCTCATGGCTCGCCTGTAGAGTCGATTTTTGTCGATATCAGTCGATTTCAAAAACTTGTAACTGGTAAATATTTTGTAAGGACATATTGAACAAAAGTTGTTCAGTTTATCGAGATCTATCGATTGATATCAAGAGATGGGCCTATGGTCCTAATGGCTCGCCTGTAGAGTCGATTTTTTGTCGATATCGGTCGATCTCAATAACTTTTTACAGGTAAATATTTTGTAAAGACATATAGAACTAAAGTTGTTGAGTCTATAGAGGGCTAACAAATGACATCAAGAAATAGGCCCGCGGGCCTTATGGCTCGCCTGGAGAGTCGAATTTCAAACGAATTTCACCGCAACTTTGCTTCAGAAGCTTATGATATGAAAAATTGATTATATCTAAAGTGTCTTAAAGTTGGAAACTAAATTGGGACTCATTTGTCTTTTTTTTTTTTTTTTTAACTCCGAGTGCATCAGACCTACTCGTTGCTCGCAACGAGATCGTGTCTAGTTATTATGTTCCCCAAACGAAGTTTGGGAACATATTGGTTTTACTCTGTTTCTTATTATTATGTTCCCCAAACGAAGTTTGGGAACATATTGGTTTTACTCTGTTTCTTCTTCTTCTTCTTCTTCTTATTATTATTCTTTCTTTCTTCTTGGGACTTTTTTGTCCACGAGTGTTCTCAGAAACTACTCAAGGGATCAATATGAAACCTTTTTAGGATGATAGTATAGCATATGTAGATGTGCGGAACGAATGTCATTTTGTCTGAAAATGCATGCATGTGCATGCACGTGCATTGGATTTTTTGTTTACAAACTTTGGAATCAGTCTAACTTTTTTTATTTTTCGATGAAATCGTTTCCTATTAATATGGTAGGTATAACTTGGGACCCTTAACTGTTTGGCATCGTCAAAATTTCAATTCTGCACGCGCATGCACGTGTGCTTCAATTTGATTGGATAATACAAAACCGTTTATAACATTCATACCAATTAAGGAAATTTAATGATATTTACAGGATAGGTAGACATGCCAAATATCTACAGCTCAATGTAATAAAAATTGCAAACGCGCATGCGCACGCACGTGCATTGTCTTTTGAAGGTTCAATTCTTTCAATGACCATAACTTTTTTGTTTTTTGTCCAAATCTTTTCAAACTTGTATTGTATATGTATCTTGATATTCTTAACAAAAGTGTACAGTCATAATTACCATCCGGCACGTGCATGCACGTGTACTTAATTCTGATTGGACGATTTTCAAATCGCCATAACTTTCTTATAAATGATGGAAACAATATGAAATTTATACTGTAGGTATATCTATCAAATGTCTATTGAATGACATCAACATTGATGCTGAGTCATACTCACGTGCCCGTGTATGCACGTGCATAGCTTTTCTTTCATTTTTCGGGTACTAAAATGGTCATAACTATTGAATTAAAAACTGAAATGAATTCAAATTTACCCTGAGGATCTATGATATGAATGTCTGTGAAATGGTGTCAACAAATTTTCCATTATCAAAATCGCGTGCGCGTGAATGCGCGTGCATTGTAATTTTTGACGTCTAAATTTGAGTATTGGTCTATAACATTTTGAGATTGCAATGAATAGGTTTGAAAATTAGGTTGTAGGTATGTTTTGGGCCTCTCAATTTACTAATAGTCTCAAAATCATTTCCCTGCACGCGCATGCACGTGCGCTTAATTCTGATTGGACGATTTTGAAATCCCAATAACTCTCTTATGAGTGAAGCAATCGATACCAAATTCATATAGTAAGTATATTATTCAAATGTCTATTGAATAGTATCAACAAAATTGTTGTGTGGTACTCACACGCACGTGTATGCACGTGCATTGATTTCGGTCTTTGTAGTTTTGAGTTGTTGTTAATTTCTCGATTTTCATTGAACTGTTGTGAAACTTCTCTTGTACTCATATGGTAAGACTTCTAATGTATCGAGATGGTCAAATTACTTACTCAGGACGTGCATGCACGTACGTGCACGTGCAAAAAAATTCTCAGATCTTTATAACTGATATGTACTAGCGTGAAATGGACTGTAGGTTATGAAATAGTTATATATTCACATGCTAGACAGTTTGCCATGGTCAAAACCACTTGTACTGAAATAAATGGCACCGCTTGCTAAATGGGGGAATGTTTGGGGAACATGTGTAACGGTCCCCGTTACAATAAGTACTAGTTATTATTATTATTATTCTTTCTTTCTTCTTGGGACTTTTTTGTCCACGAGTGTTCTCAGAAACTACTCAAGGGATCAATATGAAACCTTTTTAGGATGATAGTATAGCATATGTAGATGTGCGGAACGAATGTCATTTTGTCTGAAAATGCATGCATGTGGATGCACGTGCATTGGATTTTTTGTTTGCAAACTTTAGAATCAGTCTAACTGTTTTATTTTTCAATGAAATCGTTTGCTATTTATATCGTAGGTATAACTTGGGACCTTTAACTGTTTGGCATCGTCAAAATTTCAATTCTGCACGCGCATGCACGTGTGCTTCAATTTGATTGGATAATACAAAACCGTTTATAACATTCATGCCAATCAAGGAAATTTAATGATATTTATAGGATAGGTAGACATGTCAAATATCTACAGATCGATGTAATAAAAATTGCAAACGCGCATGCGCACGCACGTGCATTGTCTTTTGAAGGTTCAATTCTTTCAATGACCATAACTTTTTTGTTTTTTGTCCAAATCTTTTCAAACTTGTATTGTATATGTATCTTGATATTCTTAACAAAAGTGTATAGTCATAATTACCATCCGGCACGTGCATGCACGTGTGCTAAATTGTGATTGGACGATTTTCAAATCGCCATAACTTTCATATAAATGATGGAAACAATATGAAATTTATACTGTAAGTATATATTTCAAATGTCTATTGAATGATATCAACATTGATGCTGAGTCATACTCACGTGCGCGTGTATGCACGTGCATAGCTTTTCTTTCATTTTTTGGGTACTAAAATGGTCATAACTATTGAATTAAAAACTGAAATGAATTCAAATTTACCCTGAGGATCTATGATATGAATGTCTGTGAAATGGTGTCAACAAATTTTCCATTATCAAAATCGCGTGCGCGTGAATGCGCGTGCATTGTAATTTTTGACCTCTAAATTTGAGTATTGGTCTATAACATTTTGAGATTGCAATGAATAGGTTTGAAAATTAGGTTGCAGGTATGTTTTAGGCCTGTCAATTTACTAATAGTCTCAAAATCACTTCCCTGCACGCACATGCACGTGTGCTTAATTCTGATTGGACGATTTTGAAATCCCAATAACTTTCTTAAGAGTGAAGCGATCGATACCAAATTCATATAGTAAGTATATTGTTCAAATGTCTATCGAATAGCATCAACAAAATTGTTGTGTGGTACTCACGAGGACGTGTATGCACGTGCATTGATTTCGGTCTTTGTAGTTTTGAGTTGCCGTTAATTTCTCGTTTTTCATTGAACAGTTGTGAAACTTCTCTTGTACTCATATAGTAAGACTTCTAATGTATCGAGATGGCCGAATTATGTATATGCACGTGCATGCACGTACGTGCACGTGCACAAAACTCTCAGATCTTTATAACTGATTTGTATTAGCATGAAATGGACTGAACGTTATAAAATAGTTATATATTCACATGTTTCACAGTTTGCAATGGTCAAAACCACTTGTACTGAAATAAATGACACCACTTGCTAAATGGGGGAATGTTTGGGGAACATCTGTAACGGTCCCCGTTACAATAAGTACTAGTTATGTTCCCCAAACAAAGTTTGGGAACATATTGGTTTTACTCTGTTTCTTATTATTATGTTCCCCAAACAAAGTTTGGGAACATATTGGTTTTACTCTGTTTCTTATTATGTTCCCCAAACGAAGTTTGGGAACATATTGGTTTTACTCTGTTTCTTATTATTAAGGTCTTCCGTCTCCTGCGGAAGACCTTACTATTATTGTTCGCGTTCTTCTTCTTCATTATTAAGGTCTTCCGTCTCCTGCGGAAGACCTTACTATTATTGTTCGCGTTCTTCTTCTTCATTATTATTATTTTCCTTGGTAGTACACGCGTTTTTCTCAGCCATTTCTCGATCGATTTTCACGAAATTTTCAGGAAAGATGTCTTTTGGTGACGAGACTTTGCTTGCAAAATTTCGTGCTTGACGTCACTTCCGGTCAGGAGTTATCTCTCTTTTAGTGACTTTTTGAAGGGCCTTGTTGTCCACACATCTCCTCCGTTAGTTTTGAAGCTAGAGTCTTGAAATTTCTACACAAGATAGAGTAAACATTTTAGAAGATTTGTGGGGGATTCGATTTTACCGGAGGCGATTTGCCTAAACGCTCGCCTGGACCTGAAAAAATGGATGCCAAAATTGTTCGCCGATTTTGGCGATTTTTGACCTTTGATCTCCAATATCTTTTTTCTTGCAAATATTTTGTTAAGACATGTAGAACAAAAGTTGTGCACATTTACGAGATCTTTTCGAAAATATCAAGATTTAGGGGCTAGCCCCTTAAATTAGGGATCTAGAAGGGTTCAAAGTCTAGATCAAATATCTCAAAAATCGTTAAGATTTTGGTATAAGTCAAAGAACAAAAAATGTTCATCTCAACAATCCAAATCTATTCATATAAAAATTTAGGTCATATGTTACGTAATAAGGGATTTTAAGGGCCAAAACCATAAATTTTTTACCCCTTGTATCTCGAAAACGACAAATATTTTGAAAAGCAATAAAGAACAAAAGTTGTTCAGAATGATGATCTGAACAATATGCATATTTCGTTTTTACCCTATGTGGCCCCGTTAGGGAGCTACAGTTTGGCCCCTAAAAATTACTTCTAGAAATAACTCGAGAACGGTAAAGAATTTCTAAATACTTGTTGAACAAAAAATGTTTGAAATGTCATGACCTTTCTTACGATATCAAGCAAAAGGGGCTGACCCTTTAAATTAGGGGCCCAGAAGGGTCCAAAGGTTTATGAGAAGATCTCAGAAACTATTAATATTTTGTAATAAGTCATTGAAGCGGAAATGTTCATCTAAACGAGCTTGTTCTTATCAAATCAAAAAGTAGGTCATATGTTACGTAATAAGGGATTTTAAAGGCCAAAATCATAAATAATTGATGCCTCATATCTTGAAAACGACAAATATTTTGAAAAGCATTATTGAACAAAAGTTGTTCAGAATGATAATCTAAACAATATGTGCATTTCGTTTTTTCCCTATGTGGCCCCGTTAGGGAGCTACACTTTGGCCCCTAAATATTTCTTGTAGAGATAACTCGAGAACAGTAAAGAATTTCTAAATACTTGTTGAGCAAAAAATGTTTCAAATGACAAGGCCTTTCTTGCGATATCAAGCAAAACGGGCTGGCCCTTTAAATTAGGGGTTCAGAAGGATCCAAATGTTTTTGAGAATATCTCAGAAACTATTAATATTTTATAATAAGTTGTAGAAGCGGAAATGTTCATCTCAACGAGCTTGATCTTATCAAATCAAAAAGTAGGTCATATGTTACGTAATTAGAGATTTTAAGGGCCAAAATCGTAAATATTTGATGCCTCATATCTTTAAAACGACATATTTTTTGAAAAGCATTATTCAACAAAAGTTGTTCAATGTGTCATAACCTATCGATCAATATCAAAATATGGGTCTGTGGGCCTCATGGCTCGCCTGTAGAGTCGATTTTTGTCGATATCAGTCGATTTCAAAAACTTGTAACTGGTAAATATTTTGTAAGGACATATTGAACAAAAGTTGTTCAGTTTATCGAGATCTATCGATTGATATCAAGAGATGGGCCTATGGTCCTAATGGCTCGCCTGTAGAGTCGATTTTTTGTCAATATCGGTCGATCTCAATAACTTTTTACAGGTAAATATTTTGTAAAGACATATAGAACTAAAGTTGTTGAGTCTATAGAGGGCTAACAAATGACATCAAGAAATAGGCCCGCGGGCCTTATGGCTCGCCTGGAGAGTCGAATTTCAAACGAATTTCACCGCAACTTTGCTTCAGAAGCTTATGATATGAAAAATTGATTATATCTAAAGTGTCTTAAAGTCGGAAACTAAATTGGGACTCATTTGTCTTTTCTTTTTTTTTTTAACTCCGAGTGCATCAACAAATCGGACGGAAGACCTACTCGTTGCTCGCAACGAGATCGTGTCTAGTTATTATTATTTTTCTTTCTTTCTTCTTGGGACTTTTTTGTCCACGAGTGTTCTCAGAAACTACTCAAGGGATCAATATGAAACCTTTTTAGGATGATAGTATAGCATATGTAGATGTGCGGAACGAATGTCATTTTGTCTGAAAATGCATGCATGTGCATGCACGTGCATTTAATTTTTTGTTTACAAACTTTGGAATTAGTCTAACTTTTTTATTTTTCAATGAAATCGTTTGCTATTTATATCGTAGGTATAACTTGAGACCCTTAACTGTTTGGCATCATCAAAATTTCAATTCTGCACGCGCATGCACGTGTGCTTCAATTTGATTAGATAATACAAAACCGTTTATAATATTCATACCAATTAAGGAAATTTAATGATATTTACAGGATAGGTAGACATGCCAAATATCTACAGACCGATGTAATAAAAATAGCAAACGCGCATGCGTACGCACGTGCATTGTCTTTTGAAAGTTCAATTCTTTCAATGACCATAACTTTTTTGTTTTTTGTCCAAATCTTTTCAAACTTGTATTGTATATGTATCTTGATATTCTTAACTAAAGTGTATAGTCATAATTACCATCCGGCACGTGCATGGACGTGTGCTAAATTGTGATTGGACGATTTTCAAATCGCCATAACTTTCTTATAAATGATGGAAACAATATGAAATTTATACTATAAGTATATCTATCAAATGTCTATTGAATGACATCAACATTGATGCTGAGTCATACTCACGTGACCGTGTATGCACGTGCATATCTTTTCTTTCATTTTTCGGGTACTAAAATGGTCATAACTATTGAATTAAAAACTGAAATGAATTCAAATTTACTCTGAGGATCTATGATATGAATGTCTATGAAATGGTGTCAACAAATTTTCCATTATTGAAATCGCGTGCGCGTGAATGCGCGTGCAATGTAATTTTTGACTTCTAAATTTAAGTATTGCTCTATAACATTTTGAGATTGCAATGAATAGGTTTGAAAATTAGGTTGCAGGTGTGTTTTAGGCCTCTCAATTTATTAATAGTCTCAAAATCACTTCCCTGCATGCGCATGCACGTGCGCTTAATTCTGATTGGACGATTTTGAAATCCCAATACCTTTCTTATGAGTGAAGCAATCAATACCAAATTCATATAGTAAGTATATTGTTCAAATGTCTATTGATTAGCATCAACAAAATTCCTGTGTAGTACTCACGCGCACGTGTATGTACGTGCATTGATTTCGGTGTTTGTAGTTTTGAGTTGCCGTTAATTTCTCGTTTTTCATTGAACAGTTGTGAATCTTCTCTTGTACTGATATAGTAAGACTTCTAATGTATCGATATGTTGGAATTATTTATCTGCACGTACGTGCACGTGCACAAAACTCTCAAATCTTTATAACTGATTTGAACTAGTATGAAATGGACTGAACGTTATAAGATAGTTATATATTCACATGCTACACAGTTTGCAATGGTCAAAACAACTTGTACTGCAATAAATTTCACCACTTACTAAATGGGGGAATGTTTGGGGAACATGTGTAACGGTCCCCGTTACAATAAGTACTAGTTATTATTATTTTTCTTTCTTTCTTCTTGGGACTTTTTTGTCCACGAGTGTTCTCAGAAACTACTAAAGGAATCAAGATGAAACCTTTTTAGGATGATAGTATAGTATATGTAGATGTGCGGAACGAATGTCATTTTGTCTGAAAACGCATGCATGTGCATGCACGTGCATTGAATTTTTTGTTGACAAACTTTGGAATCAGTCTAACTTTTTTATTTTTGAATGAAATCGATTGATATTTTTATCGTAGGTATAACTTGAGACTCTTAACTGTTTGGCATTGTCAAAATTTCAATTTTGCACGTGCATGCACGTGTGCTTCAATTTGATTGGATAATACAAAACCGTCTATAACTTTCATGTTAATAAAGAAAATCTAATGATATTTACAGCATAGGTAGACATGACAAGTACCTACAGATCGATGTGATAAAATTTGCAAACACGCATGCGCACGCACGTGCATTGTCTTTTGAAGGTTCAATTCTTTCAATGACCCTAACTTTTTTGATTTTTGTCAAAATCATTTCAAATTTGGGTTGTATATGTATCTAGATATTCTTAACAAACATGTATACTCATAATTACTATCTGGCACGTGCATGCACGTGTGCTAAATTCTGATTGGACGATTTTCAACACGCCATAACTTTCTTGTAAATAATGGAAACAATATGAAATTTATACTGTAAGTATATCTATCAAATGCCTATTGAACGACATCAACATTGATGCTCAGTCTTACTCACGTGCCCGTGTATGCACGTGCATAGCTTTTCTTTCATTTTTCGGGTACTAAAATGGTCATAACTATTGAATTAAAAACTGAAATGAATTCAAATTTACCCCGAGGATCTATGATATGAATGCCTATGAAATGGTGTTAACAAATTTTCCATTATCAAAATCGCATGCGCGTGAATGCGCATGCATTGTAATTTTTAACGTCTCAATTCAAGTCTTGGTCTATAACATTTTTAGATTGCAATGAATAGGTTTGAAATTTAGTTTACAGGTATGTTTTCGGCCTTTCAATTTATTAATAGTGTTAAAATCACTTCCCTGCACGCGCATGCACGTGTGCTTAATTCTGATTGGACGATTTTGAAATCCCAATAACTTTCTGATGAGTGAAGCAATCGATACCAAATTCATATAGTAAGTATATTGTTCAAATGTCTATTGAATAGCATCAACAAAATTGCTGTGTGGTACTCACGCGCACGTGTATGCACGTGCATTTATTTCAGTCTTTGTAGTTTTGAGTTGCCGTTAATTTCTCGTTTTTCATTGAACAGTTGTGAAACTTCTCTTGTACTCATATAGTAAGACTTCTAATGTATGGAGATGGTCGAATTCTTTATATGCACGTGCATGCACGTACGTGCACGTGCACAAAACTCTCAGATCTTTATAACTGATTTGAACTAGTATGAAATGGACTGAACGTTATAAGATAGTTATATATTCACATGCTACACAGTTTGCAATGGTCAAAACCACTTGTACTGAAATAAATGTCACCACTTACTAAATGGGGGAATGTTTGGGGAACATCTGTAACGGTCCCCGTTATAATAAGTACTAGTTATTATTATTATTATTATTATTATTCTTTCTTTATTCTTGTCACCCTTTTTTGTCCACGAGTGTTCTCAGAAACTACTGAAGGGATCAAGACGAAACCTTTTTAGGATGATAGAATACTCTTTGTAGATGTGCGGAACGAACGTCATTTTGTCTGAAAATGCATGCATGTGCATGCACGTGCATTGGATTTTTTGTTTACAAACATTGAAATGCGTCTAACTTTTTTATTTTTCAATGAAATCGTTTGATATTTATATTGCAGGTATAACTTGAGACCCTTAACTGTTTGGCATCGTCAAAATTTCAATTCTGCACGCGCATGCACGTGTACTTCAATTTGATTGGATAATACAAAACCATTTATAACTTTCATGTAAATTAGGACAATTTGATGATATTTACAGGATAGGTAAAGATTATAAATATCTACAAATCTATGTTATAAAAATTGAAAATGCGCATGCGCACGCACGCGCATTGACATTTGAACGTTCGATTCTTTCAATGACCATAACTTTTTTGTTTTTTGTCAAAATCTTTTCAAACTTGTCTTGTATATGTATCTTGATATTCTTAACAAATGTAAACAGTCATGAGAACTATCCGGCACGTGCATGCACGTGTGCTAAATTCTGATTGGACGATTTTCAAATCGCCATGATTTTCTTATAAATGATGGAAACAATATGAAATTCATACTGTAAGTATATCTATCAAATGTCTATTGAATGACATCAACACTGATGCTGAGTCATACTCACGTGCCCGTGTATGCACGTGCATATCTTTTCTTTCATTTTTCGGATACTAAAATGGTCATAACTATTGAATTAAAAACTGAAATGAATTCAAATTTACCCTGAGGATCCATGATATGAATGTCTATGAAATGGTGTCAACAAATTTTCCATGATCAAAATCGCGTGCGCGTGAATGCGCGTGCATTGTAATTTTTGACGTCTAAATTTGAGTATTGGTCTATAACACTTTGAGATTGCAATGAATAGGTTTGAAAATTAGGTTGCAGGTATGTTTTGGGCCTCTGAATTTATTAATAGTCTCAAAATCACTTTTCTGCACGCGCATGCACGTGCGCTTAATTCTGATTGGACGATTTTGAAATCCCAATAACTTTCTTATGAGTGAAGCAATCGATACCAAATTCATATAGTAAGTATATTGTTCAAATGTCTATTGAATAGCATCAACAAAATTGCTGTTTGGTACTCACGCGCACGTGTATGCACGTGCATTGATTTCGGTCTTTGTAGTTTTGAGTTGCCGTTAATTTCTCGGTTTTCATTGAACGGTTGTGAAACTTTTCTTGTACTCATATAGTAAGATTTCTAATGTATCGAGATGGTCGCATTATTTATATGCACGTGCATGCACGTACGTGCACGTGCACTAAACTCTCAGATCTTTATAACTGATTTGTATTAGCATGAAATGGACTGAACGTTATAAAAGAGTTCTATATTCACATGTTTCACAGTTTGCAATGGTCAAAACCACTTGTACTGAAATAAATGACACCACCTGCTAAATGGGGGAATGTTTGGGGAACATCTGTAACGGTCTCCGTCACAATAAGTACTAGTTATTATTATTATTATTCTTTCTTTCTTCTTGGGACTTTTTTGTCCACGAGTGTTCTCAGAAACTACTCAAGGGATCAATATGAAACCTTTTTAGGATGATAGTATAGCATATGTAGATGTGCGGAACGAATGTCATTTTTCTGAAAATGCATGCATGTGCATGCACGTGCATTGGATTTTTTGTTTACAAACTTTAGAATCACTCTAACTTTTTTATTTTTGAATGAAATCGTTTGCTATTTATATCGTAGGTATAACATGGGACCCTTAACTGTTTGGCATCGTCAAAATTTCAATTCTTCACGCGCATGCACGTGTGCTTCAATTTGATTGGATAATACAAAACCGTTTATAACATTCATGCCAATCAAGGAAATTTAATGATATTTACAGGATAGGTAGACATGTCTAATATCTACAGATCGATGTAACAAAAATTGTAAACGCGCATGCGCACGCAAATGTATTGTCTTTTGAAGGTTCAATTCTTTCAATGACCATAACTTTTTTGTTTTTTGTCAAAATCTTTTCAAACTTGTATTGTGTATGTATCTTGATATTCTTAAAGAAAGTGTACAGTCATAATAACCATCTGGTACGTGCATGCACGTGTGCTAAATTGTGATTGGACGATTTTCAAATCGCCATAACTTTCTTATAAATGATGGAAACAATATGAAATTTATACTGTAAGTATATCTTTCAAATGTCTATTGAATGACATCAACATTGATGCTGAGTCATACTCACGTGCCCGTGTATGCACGTGCATAGCTTTTCTTTCATTTTTCGGGTACTAAAATGGTCATAACTATTGAATTAAAAACTGAAATGAATTCAAATTTACCCTGAGGATCTATGATATGAATGTCTGTGAAATGGTGTCAAGAAATTTTCCATTATCAAAATCGCATGCGCGTGAATGCGCGTGCATTGTAATTTTTGACGTCTAAATTTGAGTATTGGTCTATAACATTTTGAGATTGCAATGAACAGATTTAAAAATTAGGTTCCAGGTATGTTTTGGGCCTGTCAATTTGTTAATAGTCTCAAAATCACTTCCCTGCACGCGCATGCACGTGCGCTTAATTCTGATTGCACGATTTTGAAATCCCAATAACTTTCTCAAGAGTGAAGCGATCGATACCAAATTCATATAGTAAGTATATTGTTCAAATGTCTATTGATTAGCATCAACAAAATTGTTGTATGGTACTCACGTGCACGTGTATGCACGTGCATTGATTTCGGTCTTTGTAGTTTTGAGTTGCCGTTAATTTCTCGTTTTTCATTGAACAGTTGTGAAGTAAGTATATTGTTCAAATGTCTATTGAATAGCATCAACAAAATTGCTGTGTGGTACTCACGTGCACGTGTATGCACGTGCATTGATTTCGGTTTTGTAGTTTTGAGTTGCCGTTAATTTCTCGTTTTTCATTGAACAGTTGTGAAACTTCTCTTGTACTCATATAGTCAGACTTCTAATGTATCGAGATGGTCGAATTATGTATATGCACGTGCATGCACGTACGTGCACGTGCACAAAACTCTCAGATCTTGATAACTGATTTGAACTAGTATGAAATGGAGTGAACGTTATAAGATAGTTATATATTCACATGCTACACACTTTGCAATGGTCAAAACAACTTGTACGGAAATAAATGTCACCACTTACTAAATGGGGGAATGTTTGGGGAACATCTGTAACGGTCCCCGTTACAATAAGTTCTAGTTATTATTATTATTTTTTTTTTTTTCCCCTTTCGTCTCCGAGACCGTTGGATGGATTTTCCTGAAACTTTCACAGGTTATAGGGAACGATGGTACCTCGAGGCATTTTTTTCATTTTTTCAAAATTCACTTCCGTTCGTCAGATACGTCCGATTTTCCGGTTTTTGAAAGAAACTTTGTCCGGGGGTAAACTTGAAAACCACTAAAGATAATCGAATGAAACTTTCAGGGTTGATAGATCTATTTTCTCTATGGTGCATGCACGTAATATTTTTTGTCGCCGTCACTTCCGGTCGTCACCGGAAGTGATTAAATAAATCATCAATTTCAAACTTTTTTCTATAAAATTGAAACCTACTTTGGTTTACTATATCTCGTTCTAATTCTCAAAAAATGTTGAGCCCACCGGAAGTTGAATCTCCAACTTCCGGTTATATCAAAGAAAGACTATTCATTCTCTCATTTTTCAGTGCCATAAATCTCGGTCATGAAACTAGTTAATGAGTTGAGTTTTACATATATTATAGTCACTACAAATGTCTAGAGGAACGTCAAATATTTTTGTAAAATTCACTTCCGGTCGGCAAATACGGCTTATGAGCTGTTTTCGTTGTCAATCGCTTTACTCAGAAACGGTAAAAGATAGAGTCACCAAAATTTCAGAGTTAATAGATCTCACTTTGATGGGGTGCAGTAGGGGAGTAAGAATGTCGGCCGTCACTTCCGGTCGTCACCGGAAGTGATTAATAAATCATCAATTTCAAACTTTTTTCTTTCAAATTGAAACCTATATCGGTTTATTAGGTCTCGTTCTAATTCTTAAAAACTATTGACCCCACCGGAAGTTGAATCTCCAACTTCCGGTTATATTAAAGAAAAACTATTCATTCTCTCATTTTTCAGTGCCATAAATCTCGGTCATAAAACAAGTTAATGATTTGAATTTTACATATGTTATAGACATTATAAATGTCTAGAGTAAACTTAAATATTTTTGTAAAATTCACTTCCGGTCGTGAGATATGGGGTGGACATATTCAAACCTTGTTTTTTCAGTTTCTCAATAATGAATATAGATAGACGCTTGAAACTTGTAGAGTTGATCAACTAACATTAGTCCATTGTACACATACATTCAAGTTTTTCGTCCGTCACTTCCGGTCTATACCGGAAGTATTTGAAAAATGTCGATTTTCCGATTTCTTCGAGTGATTTCTCAGAGATGGTGGATAGATTTTCTTGAAATTTTCAGGAATAATGTCTTATGAAAGGACCTTCCTATAACTTTTTGTTTTTACAAAATTCACTTCCGGTCGGAAAATATGGGCGATTTTCTGTTTCTCAAAAGGAATTTTGTCCAGCATTTTTCTTGGAAAAGGTAAAATATAGGTTCATCAATTATTCAGGAATTATAAATCTCCGTTTGCAGTCGTGCAGTAGAGGGTTGAACATGTCGACCGTCACTTCCTGTCGTCACCGGAAGTGATTGAAAGAATCGTAAATTTCAAACTTTTTCTTGTAAATTGAAACCTATACTAGTTTGTTAAGTCTCTTTGAAAGTGTCAAAAGAATATTGACTCCGTTGGTAGTCAAAACAACTACTTCCGGTTTCTTGATAAAATACATTTTTACTTTTCATCTCTTTGTCACCATAAATCTCGCGTATATTTGAAGTCTTTCATATGATTTTCACATGTCATAATAAAAGTATCAACTTCTAGAGTTTGGATCATTTTGTTTTTCAAAATTGACTTCCGGTCGGTAGTAACCTACTACTTTTTCTTTCTTTAGTCTACTTCTTTTTGTTGAGAACTCTTTGAGATAGAGACGTGAAATTTTCAGGGAATATAGACAGTAAAGAGTCGCTGTCATTTATAGGAAAACGCATCATAAAAGTACTTCCGGTCATCACCGGAAGTTACGAGAAATGAGTAAAAAATTCGATAATACATTTCTCATTCATTGTTAAGGCACATTTTCTGATATATTTAAATGGTTTTCGTAGGAACAGAAAGCTCTTTACCGGAAGTGATCTAACGGAAGACCTACTCATTACTAGTAATGAGTTTCTAGTTATTATTCTTTTTCTCCGGTACTTTTTTGTCCGGTAGTGTTCTCAGAAACTACAAAAGGGATCGATATGAAACTTTCCAGGATGATAGTATAGCGTTTGTAGATGTGCATAGTGATAGTCATTTTGTCTGCACGTGCATGCACGCGCGCGCACGTGCATTGCAATTTTGGTACAAAAAATGGAAAATCAGAATATTGAAGGAATCGATATAAAACCTAAATAGGATGATAGTATATCATTTGTACATATGAAAAATAATATTTATTTTGTCAGCACGTGCACGCATGCGCGTGCACGCGCATTACAAAATTTGTACGCTAACTTTGGAATCACTCTAACTTTTTTGTTGTTCATTGAAATGGCTTGAAATTCATATCATAGGTAGATATTGAGACTCTTAACTGATTTGCATGGTCAAAATTACCAATTTGCACGCGCATGCACGTGCACTTCATTTTGATTGGATAATACAAAAACGTTTGTAACTATCTTATTTATGAAGTGAATGAGATGATATTCACAGCATATGTAGACAATATGTGTATCTATATATTGGTGTAACAAAAAAATGCCAACGCACACGCGCATGCGCGTGCAGCGGTTTTTAAATGTTCAAATTTTAAAGGACGATAACGTTTTTGTTTTTCATCAATTCTATTGATATTAATGGTTTAGATGTGTCTTGGTACTCCTTACAAATTGCTGTGGTTAGAATTACTGCTCAGCACGTGCATGCACGTGTGCTGAATTCTGATTGGACGATTTTAAAATTGCTATAACTTCCTTATATTTGATGGAAACGTTATGAAATTCACACTGTGGGTATATGATACACATGCCTGTTGAACGACATCAACAAAAATTCGGAATCATACACGCATGCGCGTGCAACGCTTTCTTTCATTTTTTGGTACTGAAATGACCATATTGAACTTACTACATGTAATTAAAGGCTAAAATAAAATGATTTTTTGCTATAGATTCACAAAAACATCATTTTTTAATTGGGGGAGGTTTGGGGAACATATGTAACGGTCCCCGTTACAATTAGAACTAGTTTCTATTTGTATTGTATAATTTTCTATTTGTATTCTATATTTTCCATTTGCATTGTATAATTTTTCATTTGTATTGTATCCCAGGAATGTTTATTTTGATTTGTTACGAAGGATTTCATTAGTTAACGTCACTGATGTACCACATCTGTAGACGTGCTTAGCACACAGGGCCGCATCGTCGCAATCCACGGTTTTAAGTCCACTCACTCGAATAGAAGCACCCGTGGGTAACCGACGATGACAGGGCCGTAACAATGACGGTTTATTATCGTGCCAACGCCTGTGCAGCGATACAGAATATCTGTTTTTAAGGTCATTACGGAAAGACCCGTGATTCTCACTTTTAAATGCCGAGTGTTTGGCAAAGGAGCAATCACTGTCTTTATGTCTTAATAGGTTTGATGCGGCAATGACAGTAACGGTTCTCGAACTCACGACCTCTCGCCCACAAACCAAGCGATATATTACTGAGCTACTGCGACCAGGTCCTGGACTAGTTATTTTTTAAGGTGGGTCCTTAGTCCTGGATTTTTGGGGTTTAGGTAGCATTTTTTTGTTTGGAATCAATAGATTAACATTCAGAGTAATGAGAAAAGGCACATTAGTGAAGGATTTCCAGATTTATTTTCATTACAGACACTACTGAAGTAATGTACCCCTATGTAGATTTTTATGAAATTCATTGGAAACAGTTATCTGTTGTTATTTTAAAATAAAAACAACAACAAAAATTTTAAATTGCATTTATTTATCAGGAAACATGTCAATAACTAAAACACATGTCATTTTCAATATGTTCATCAAGTTTTAGTATAATAAGTGCAAAATTATTGTATTAGCCTTATTCTCCAAAATGTTAAAAAACAAACAAATATGGACACAATTTCCTTATAGTATGGTTTACATATCATTTTTTCTGTTTATATTAGTAGATGTATATCTGTTATAGTTATTTATGAAAAGAAATCCATACCTTTCCTTAATAATTTCAAATCTATAGCTTCCAGAGTATGTATACCCCCATATAAACCCTAAGTCTGGCACCATACAACTGAGCTATTCAAAACCACTCATGGATTAAAATTTTATGTAATTTCATGAAAAGACACAGATAATAATTCCTTATCATCTTGGTAAAATGTTTGTGAAAAATATAGGAAATCTATTGCATAATGGACTTGATAAATAATTTAATGAAAACAGAGTTATTGTCCTTGGATTCAATAGTTTGAAACGCATCATTGACTATTAAAATATAACTAAGACTTTTGAAATATTTTATGGCTAACAAGATTTTTTACAATCACTATTGAAAAAGATTCCAACAAAATTTATGTTCCAGTCATTAAATTATTGACTGCACAATCTTATGACGTCACAGGAGTGTGGAACTACGCTAAAATACGTACCTAGCTCTAGTAATGGCGACCCCCCGCCCCCGATCATTTTTGTTTAAAAATAGAACGTTACTGTCCAGAAAAGCATGCACATTTTTATTTAGTCAGAATTCAGTAGATTCGGGGGACTTAATTCGGGTTTGTTACAACTATTCAATGGATTAATCTTAAGTTATCGTTTATCGAATTTGGTAATGCGCGAGATGTTGAAGAGGTAAAGTTCAGGAGCCTCGTTTCGCAGGAATGTACCGTATTTGCTAAGTGTAATGGCGTAACCCCCCCAACCCCATTAATTGATCGCTTTTATGCGTCTAATGTGATCAGCATATTCAAACTAGTCTCCTATTTAACCACTGGCTGGCTGATCTAGATAATTCTGAAC
The DNA here is from genome assembly GCF_947568905.1 of Ostrea edulis. Classification (NCBI taxonomy): domain Eukaryota; kingdom Metazoa; phylum Mollusca; class Bivalvia; order Ostreida; family Ostreidae; genus Ostrea; species Ostrea edulis. The sequence goes on from NC_079167.1 coordinate 66,649,549, forward strand.
AAAAGGATGCAGTAAACTGCTGGATGTCTAGGGACTGTCTTAAGATCCCTTGTGAGTCCAGTGCAAAGCCTTGGTGGAGGGGGAGGGGAGTTGCAAGGGGAGGTCGAAGTCAGTGGCGGATTTAAGGGGGGACGCAGCCGGCGCCCCCTCCCCCCTCAAAATTTCCAAATTTAAGGTAAATCTTGGTATCTTGTTTAGAAAAATGTATTAAACAATAAAAGAAGCAATGATTTCTTCCATTCCCGGAGAAATAAATGACAAAATCTTTTGATTTCTTGAAGTACTTTATTGAGAGAACTTTTTATTCCAGAAACCCTTAAAATTTGCGTCATTTTACTAATTTCACTAATTTACTATTTCAAGCCCTATGAAATCTGTAAAATCCATGCAGGAGCTTCCGGGGACTTCGCCCCCTGGACCCCTACCAGGGCTTTGCCCTGGACCCACTGGGGGCCGCCTTGAGGCGGCCCCCAGACCCCCTGCCTCATAAAGTGGCGCCCCCGTAACCACAATTCCTGGATCCACCCCTGGAACAAGTGCCTTCTGATAAAATAAAACGTACATGCATGCTTTTTTCGACATCTATATATAAAATATCATATTTGTGAAGGGAGGGGGGGGGGGGGTCTCCCGGCGCAAGATTCCTCATTGGTAGCTACATGTATGTTCAACTAGTCCTTATATGGAACCGATCGCGGTAGTTCAGTGATATGCCCTTTGGTTCGTAACCGTGAAGTTGCATGTTCGAGTTCTACTCGTGTCATGGCTGCATCAAACCTTAGACGTAAATATCGACAGGCGTTGACACGTTAAAGTACCCCCAATGTTACGCCACTGTGCCCATACATGCAGCATAGTAAGACTATTTGTGGTACGTCACCTGCAGCTGGTGACGGCTAAATATAAGTGGGACCTAAACTAATGAAATCCTTCGAAACAAATCAAAATAAACAATTCCTCGGATGCGATACAAATGAAAGATTTTGCAATGCAAATGGAAATTATTCAATGCAAACGAAAAAAATATATAATACAAATGGAAAATATAGAATACAAATGGAAAATATACAATACAAATGGAAATTATACAATGCAAATGAAAAATTATACAATGCAAATGGAAAATATAGAATACAAATGGAAAATTATACAATACAAATGGAAAAGATCAAATATTGCAACGCTTGACATGCCATAGTGTGAGACAGAAAAATCTCACATGGATAAAGTTGATCTCCCACTGGTGTTAATGTGAGAAAGGCCTCTCTCAATTTTTGATATATCGATCAGTTAGCTGGGCATTTTCAATAATTTTTTGAAATCAAAATATTAAAAGTTAAAATAAAACCCCAGATGATGTGAAGATCTCCGAATTTCTAAATTTCCTGTCTGATCAAGTTCTATCGAGATGTTTTATGGTATTACAATATTATTTCTAAGAATGAACGTTTCACTTCTAGCAAATAAGACTTCAAATTACTTGCCCTTGATTACAGGTGGCGTACGATCCGATTACGTCCAAGGCATTTCTAACCACCATTTTAAGAGAGCGTTGGAACACGAAGGACACGTTTAGATTAGAAAGTTGTTGAATATTCAGTAACGATGGCAGATTATGGTTCGTGGGACTGCACTCAGAGACGAACTAATAAAATGCAATACAAGACCGGAAAGGAGAGTTCCTCGATAGTTTCAGTTGCAACCAAATTTTCTGTCATATCGATTAAATGTAAAATTATACGGTACCAATTTTGATGCACCAGATGCGCATTTCGACAAATAATGTCTCTTCAGTGATGCTCAACCGAAATATTTGAAATCCGAACTAAATGCCATTCAATACAATTGAACGTTTTTCACTAAAAAACAATTTTTGATTAAGTTAACATGCATAAAATGCAGTTTAAATTGAATACATAACACACAATACCTCATAATTCTTTATAAGTGGTTGAATTCCATATGTATAAAACAATAAGATGCGGACCCCCCCCCCCCCTCCCGAGAATTAAGAATATCGATAATTAAATATATCCATATGTTTCTGAATTTCTATTATTAAGCTGTTCAATGTGTAGTAACTGAATGTATATGTATAACTTCTCTTTGTAAAATAATATACACGATAGAGAAGGTACTTATACAAATATCTCGTCGCCCTTAACTTCACATTTAACAGTTTATTTGCGTGTTTTAACTTATATCACTTAAGATGATACGAGATGACGTCACGGTAGGTAAAAAGTCCTGGCGATTAACATTTTTTATTATAGCCCATAGGGCAAGCAAGAGCACTAGAATTGACAGCTCCAAAAAATTTACTACCCCAAATGCTAGTTGTACAATAACGATTCAAAATTTAAAATTTCTACATTTTAATTGAATATTACAATTTGGATTGCAAGTTCAAGCTCTCTTTCAACTTCTAAAATCATGTCTCCATCCATATACTATGATTAGTATACTGCGAGCTGGTTGTACTCTGCGTTAAAAGCACGATTGTATCCTGCGTAGGAATGGTTGTATACAAATGACGTTTGGCCACCGTGTTGCAGGACCCTGATGTACATAATTTGAAGCATGTTTACTTACATGTATAAGGATGTATCATGCTTATATGTACCATGACAATTCATGATATCAATGATTTACTACTAAAACACATTACTCAACAAATGTAATACACTTCTCAATTTGAATGTTCATACTTCAGATTGGAAGTTGCAAGTGAATATTGAAAAATCTAATGCAATGATTTTTTTAAAAATAAAAACAATGAACAATATGTATGGTTTTTATTATAAACACAACATTGTATCTATGACAGCGAAATATGTATTTACTTCACTTGGATTTTACAGCTTTATGAATTTGCATTTAATTTTGATAAAAGTAGATATGATTTAAACTTTATTTCTATAACTTTCAGAAATATCTTAATCCTTTGAGGTGAATTTTTCTTTTCGTTTGCATCAACAAGTGAAATTGGCTAGGATTGGTGTTCACTTCTTTGAGGTATTGGACTGTACAATGTACTTCCGTGGGTCAGTTGACGTATTGGACAGTACTTCCGTGGGTCAGTTGATCAACATACATGTAGCATAACAAAATAACCATGATAATGCAAACTTTGATAAGTTATGAAAGTTTGACAATTTGATCGATTATTTTGATTAATGTCATATGTATTGAAGAATCCAGACTCGTTTCCCCTGAAATTCAAACAATATTTTACAACAATTTGAATTATAACAAACTTAACAATGAAAGTAAAATGTTAAAATTAATTTACAATCCAGTCATCAAAAACTACAACAAATTCTAGGAAAGCTTTTAGCCATCCCCTTATTGCAGTCGCGTTGTCGTACCAAGTGACGACGGAGAGGGAGTGGGCAGACTGTCGTTAGCAATCGCGTTCATTCATATTATAACGACCACTCTAAAATTAATTTTCAAATCATATCTTAATTATATTTTGTACCATATTCCGTTTATATACTGATGTTTTTTTAACAAGAGGCCCACAGGCCTTATCGGTCACCTGACTACTAGTGAAAAAGTATCACTACTTCCATGGGCTATGAAATCTAGAAAACAAAATCCTGTTCTGAATATCTAAGCTAAATTCTAATGTTCATTAACAGTATACATGTAAAACAAGATGTGTTCTTAAAAATTCACTGCCCTCAAAAGTGCATACACTGATGAAAGGCTTTAAATAATAAGTGTTATTTTAAACTAAACAACACGTTTCTTTGTTCATCTTTTTTTTTTAAGAAAAAAAATCGCCTTTTCCGTCACGTGTATACCTTTAAAACATCAAGTATGCATTAAAATTTTATACAGTATCTGATTCATCAAACTTACACGTACATACTATATACTAAGTTTGGTCCCACCCTGGGGTCAACACCCTTACTCTGGGGATCATCAAATTTAGATTTATGGTAAAAGACTACCTGTTCTATCCATTTAGTTTCAATTTAGTATAAATAGCACCAAAGAAGATGTTATTAAAATGTTTTACACATAAACACTATTTAACAAGTTTGGCCCCGCCCTGGGGGTCAGAACCCCTACCCCGGGGATCATGAAATTTACAATTTTGGTAGAAGCATTCCTGCTCTACATCATTATGCATTTAGTTTTTTTTTTTCTATTACACGTGTGCGGTTCTTGATAAGATTTTTGAAAATTGGTAAATTTTGAGCAGTTTTTGCCCCGCCCCTAGGGTCCAAGGGGTGCTGGAGTCCTGAAATTTACAATTTATGTCCCCCTTGTCCCAGTGATGCTTCATACCAAATCTGAAAAAGAATTGGAGTGGTAGTTATCAAGAAGAAATTTAAAAATTTCAATTGTTAACGCAACACAACCAATTGCAATAGGTCACCTGAGTTAACTCAGGTGACCTAAACAGCTTGATGAAAACTGCAGTGTTTTTATAAATCGTCATCAAATGAGGTCTTCAACTCTGATTGGATCAACAGATCTTAATTAATGATCGGATAATAAAGACTTGCATACTAGTAATCAAATAACTTTGAAATGATTCATATACCGATTGCACATATGAACTTGCAAAATGTTTTTTCCCCTCTTAAATCGCCTGACCATGCTCTAACATAAGATTTTCTTTTCACATATATAACGTATATTGTAATGAGGTGAGATCCCTTTAACAATTTGATTTCGAAACAGACAAACGAACATACACAGTTTGTAATTTCATGAACATACATTGCATTATCACGCGTTAAGACGACCTTCATGAAGGATAAAAAGAAAAGTGAAACAAATATTAATACCTTCGTTGAAGGCAAATGTATCCGGGTACTATTTGTTTGCATTCCACATTCCTTAGCATTCCTATAAATAGAAAAGTACCTCAACAATAGTCTATAAGTGAAAAATTTATTTACTTGTTTGAAAATAATACTTGCATCTAATTCGCATATGAATTAGATTGTTTTATCAAAGACAGTACAATACGCAGTTATTCCCCGTTTGTCTAATGCACCGAAGTCCATTCTGATTATTTCCCCTTGCTCTATATATAAGCGGCGGCGCTTTGTCTGCCTCTTCCTTGTCCAAACCGACAACATCATATCAGGTCAGTGATGAAATTAAAGGTTTTTTAATTGAAACATTAGGCCCGTTGTGTCACGAGTGTTAGCGTGGGTAGCCATTTTAATTAGATAATTTAATTGAAGTAGGCAACTTAATCGGCTAAATTCATAATACAATAATTTATAAGACAATTAAATCATTACTTATTTTCATTGCATATGAGTATTCCCATCGTCGGAAACCCACGGTCGGTCGCTCTACGATTACCTACCCATGGGTCACAAGGCCGATATTTTCGCATAACTCATTAAAATGTGGGATCTTACCTGACCTATCGAGGACCAATGGGAATCACCGTAAACATTCCCGGTGTTGTAGCATAGACTTTCCTCACGCACCTGAGTCACCTTGGCCCATATCTGAAGACTTTCCATATATATTTGCATGTAAAACCTTAGTCCTTATTATGGCCCCAACCTACCCCTGGAGGCCATGATGTTTGCAAACTTGAATCTACACTATGTCAGGAAGCTTTCATGTAAATCTCAGCTTTTCTGGCTCAGTGGTTCTTGAGAAGAAGATTTTTAAAGATTTTCCCTATATATTTGTATGTAAAACTTTGATCCCCTGTTGTGGCCCCATCCAACCCCCAGGGGCCATGATTTTGACAAACTTGAATCTGCACTATGTCAGGAAGCTTTCTTGTAAATATCAGCTTTTCTGGTTGAGTGGTTTCTTTTTTAAATGACCCCACACTATTTTTGTGATTATCTCTTCTTTGAAGGGACATGACCCTTCATTTGAACAAACTTAAAAGACTTTACCCAAGAATGCTTTTGGCTAAGTTTGGTTGAAATTGGTCCAGTGGTTCTGGAGAAGAAGTCGAAAATGTAAAAAGTTTACAGACAGACAGTCGGACAGACGACGGACAACAGGCAATCAGGAAAGCTCACTTGAACTTTCAGCTCAGGTGAGCTAAAGACCCCACACGCATTACTCCCGTATGATGGAACTACGAATTCGTGCTGAACATGTAGACCTGTTCATAGACTCGTACGCAGTACGATAGTAAACACTTGGTAACACAGGCTTTTCCCTCCCCTGTCTTTATAGACACAAATACAACCTCTGCTTCAATAATGCAGATAAAGCATCTCGCTGAAAGTTTTGTAACTTGTTCAACTTAAATCTTGGCTTCGAAAGCATGTTTCTCTATGCTACCGAGGACTGGAAATAAGGGTTAAATATCGCAATAAGGAATGGTAAAGCGACCAATCGCATATAGAAGCCGAGACACACCTTCCAGCGAAAAAAATAGCCTTGTGACCCACGGTAGGTAATCGTAGAGCCACCGACCATGGGTTTCCGACGATGGAGTATTCCACCAATTCGGAAAATAAAAAGGACACAGAGGTCGAAGCCCAAGTCGTCGGCAAATTCAAAGGCGGCGGTATCCCCCCTACAGAGATGCCGAGTCAGGGTCCCGCACTACTCACTATGGCTGAGTCGGGTCAGGAAGGAGGGCTTCAGATGTCAGCCACAAGCTCAGCTAATATAGCCATGGCAGCTGTACCTCAAAGTGTGGAATTAACCTCAATAGGTCTACAGAATTCTCAAGTGGCGATGGATTTGTCGGCACCTACACCTTCTATTAACAATATAGGTATGCATGTTGTGCAAGCCACTCGGCAGAAAATTATTGAGGGTCAGTACGTTGATTTAGTTTTTCTTTTGCCACCAAAAGTGGCGGGGGGGGGGGGGGATCTTTGCACATGGTCAAAATTTTTAAACAACTTTAATTGTCAAGTTTACTTCTTAGACTAGGAATGGGCATCAGATGATTTGTTACAGCTGTTTATAGAAAATTCAGGGGCTTTAAACTTAGGTTGTGGGGCCTATTGTCAAGCTGAATGATGCTACCTTGGTTGGTTTCCCTGTTAGGAAGACCTATTAGGTGATATGACATTTTTAGAGCTAATACCGGTCGTATTGGCAGTCTATTGATGGGCCGATAAGCTTGCCAACAAGAAAATCATCCTTCATATAGACAATCAGGCCCTTGTAGCAATATTGAATAAGCAGTCCTCAAAATCCAAATTGGTTATTTCCCTGGTTCGATCCCTTGTTTTGAAATGCATGCAGTATAACATTTTATTTCGTGCAGAATATATTCCCACAAAACTTAACATCATTGCCGATTCTATTTTTCACAAGCAGTGGGAAAGATTTCGTCATGCAGCGCCAGAAGCAGATCCAGTTCCATTGACAATCCCCTCATCCTTCACAAACCTCATCTCCAGTTTGAATTCAACAAATTATTAGACGCTTCATTATCACAAAACACACACAGAGCTCTGTTCAGAAAATCGGATCAGTCCAAATTGGCCACCCAACTTAGCTTCAATAGTTAATTCATGTTGAATTTATCTATCAGGGGTTTAGCTTTTCCACAGCCCGCTCATACATGGCAGCCTTGTCATATCATTGCACATTGCAAGGAATTTATGATCCTACTACTGAATATTTGGTTGTTAAACTTTTGCAAGATATGAAACATTTGAGGCATACTCCAGAGAGCAGGCTTCCAATAACAAAACATATTTTAGCTAGAATATTTCAGGCGCTTCCATGTATTTGTAGTAATGTTTATGAGTCTGCTTTGTTTTCCGCTGCATTTTCATTAGCTTTTCACGGGCTGCTCAGGGTAGGCGAATTAGTTAGCCATTTCAGTTCACCAGCAAGAGTTGTACAAAGACAGAGCTAATGGCTCAATAAGTTTAACCATTACATATTCTAAGACTGACCAGGTGGGCAAGGGTTCAGCATTTAACATTCCTAGGGTAGGAGACTCGACATGCCCATTTTATCATATGGATGTTTTTCTAAATATTCGTCCAAATTACTGGGATCCACTTTTCTGCCATTTCGATTCGTCCCCATTGACTAGATACCAATTTACTGCTATTTTATCAAAAGCAATAAAATACTTCAATTGCCAGGCAAGTATAAAACTCATTCTTTTAGGATTGGGGCGAGTACTGAACTAGCAATTAAGGAGTTTTCATCCGATGTCATTCAGAAATCTGGTAGATGGCGGTCTAGCTGTTATAAATCATGCATCCGTATACCAAAGTTGTAATTTTCAAAGTTCATTTATTTTGTACAGAGTGAAGTCGTTTGATTGGTGGGCTCATCAATATTAAAGTGGGCACAAACAGAAGCTCTACTTAGGCCTGGTGGTTGCGGTTTGAATCTCGGAGGGAAATTTATCTTTATGGTGGCAGGGTTACAGCGGTCTAGCTCTTATGCAAGTCATCAATACATCAAAATACTTAAAGCTGACATGAATTAATAAATATAGTATAATTCTATATATCCGCCATATTTCTCTGCTAATCTGCCATATTAGTTGGAATTTCTATTGTTATATGTATCAGGGTTCGCATGGTATATAAGGGGACGAGCTTTGCTACGCTTCACTTCACATCAGTGTCTTCGATTTACCTGTGCGGGTAGCTTCGACAGGTAACACGTACATCTCCGATACTAATTTATAGGACATCAAGAAGAAATGAAATCACGTTTTGGAACACTACGCAGTGCTCAAACTTATAATAAACATATCGTACAGTAGTAAATCATTCTAATATATATATTTGGATAAATATATATAGAATGCCTTTTCTTTACGTGAACGTGCGTACATTTGCAGTAAATATGTCAAAACTATACAAAAATGCGGAGAAATATTTCATCTTTTATCTATTGATAAAATGGAATAAGCAAAGAGTATATAATCTATACCATTCACAATTACTTCAAGTAAAAGGCAAAGACATAAACACTACTGTACTTATAAAAATGGCATGTATGCTCGCCATGAAAACGCATCGAATTCGGACGACTATTTACCTGGACCTACTCGTAATATCTGTAAAGGACCGCAGATGTACGTGTACACTTGTCGAAAATACTCTAAGTAGTCGTAAAACTCACTTTATTTGCATGATCCATGAAACAAAACGATAAACTCCATTTGCATTCCAACAGTAAACAACATTGTCCATTGTACAGACTGCGACACACTTAGCCCGTGCCGATCAGCTATCTTCAATCAGGGGAAGTAGCAGAGTATAATATTTACCCTGTATTGTGCATGAATCCTTATACCATATGATTTACTGGTCAGAGTATTGCAGATTTATAAATCAGGAAATCATTTCGGTACATAAATTTGCATATACAACACTGTACGAGTGTATGGGATGAGAGAGAGAGAGAGAGAACCGATGATCTTGTAATAATCGTGCTCTTATTAAGACAAATGATATCGTAATTCAATAAAAAGAGAACAGTACTAGTAACTCAATATTGCTCTCATTAATTGATAATACAAATTTATTTGATTCATTTAAGCACGCAATAATTAAAAATTAAACATATTTTTAAATAATGTTATTTTCAATTACTTCATTTTATGTGAATTTGGCGCTCAATAGATCTTATATATCTATGCCATTTTGCGTTATTACATTCTGCGTCGAACTCAACGCAAATTGTACTAATGCAAAATGTAATAATCGAGTTTATCATATTATGCGTCGTTATCAAACATCAAGGGGAGAGGACAAGAGTGTCTGTTACCCACCTTTAATAACAATATCCATTTTTTGTTAGTTTGTAATGCAAATAAAAGATACATTGAGTGACAACCCCTCCCCCACTTACCCCAGCTTGAAAGTTCTGATATAATAGTAGAAGACACACACCACCACCAATTAAGAAAATGAAGATATGAGGCACTCATAGTAGAGGACTCTAACCACCCAATCCGACCCCCAACGATTGAAGAAAATGAAGTGTAGGGGGAAATTATTGAGGTAGTCAAAGTAAAAGACTCTTTAACCCTTCACCCCCACATTAGGACTTTGAACATCGGACAAAACATCTTGGTTTGTTTGGGTGTTTTGTTTTATTTTATTGCTGTTTTCGTTCATATTTTTTAATTATCATTTTGAATGGCAAGAGATTTTGAAGAATCGAATTTTCCATTTTCCCCCCTGTTGTACCCCCCCCCCCCCATGCAAAATGACGATACATATCTGGTTATTACATGTACATTTTGCTTTGAAACACATGCATGTATACTAATTGTATGGTGCATGTAGAATTGCACCCTTTACCAAGTTTTCCTTCATTTACAGTGTAAGGAACGGTAAACCAAAATCACAAAACAAAATGCACAGAGACCAAGATATTTTCAAGCGTAGGAACTTCATTCATAAATACATGTATTCAGAAAAATCGCATGCATGCATTGCAGGACTATAGCATTTGTGTGTTTTAACGTTTCTGTAACATGCCATACTGATTACTTTGAGGCTTGAGTGTAATTTATTCATAAATATTTTCATTTCGTAGATCTGGCGCAATGCCCATACCGCTGTACGTAGAAATTTCAAATTCAAATGTATTCGATAAGATGTTAGTATGCATAAATCAGTAAAATTCGTGTCCAGGTTTTATTTGATATGATACAATGTCAATATACTGTAATGCATTAGTAGGATATGCAAAAGGCAAGAGTATAAACATTTTCTTTTTTCATTATCAGTATCAATATCTATATGATCACGAAAAAACATTATATAATTTATATTCAGATTCATTTATACCGATTTAGATATCAATAAAAACAAAGCTGCATAGTTTGGGAGAGGGGTTTCTAATGAGTCCGATGAAATTAAAAGAAGGAACCCAACATTTGCATTCAAATTAGATGTACTTCAAAATGAATTAATTTCTGCTCTGACTGAAAGCATGATTCTAAATTCGGGAACGAATCTTGCATACAAAATATTTAATAGGGGAACACATAAATTCGAGCTCCTTTGGAATTTAATGAAATGTAGATATGCACCTTTCTTTCAATACGAATTGATATGTTGTTTCAGGCACGAAAACAGGGGGTTGGGGTGGGCAGGAAGGCTGGTCTGCTTTTCCCACTTTTTTTGACAATTTACTTTTCCCCCGTTATTCTAACATACAAAGTCAGTATTTTCTACATGCACAGTTCAAACTAATATTCTTTTTTTAAAAATTTGTAATGAATTCAGTTATAAGCATCAACTCCTGTAAGTTTCCAATATATTGTCAATCACAAATTTTTAAATAGCTGGAAATTTTTAATGCTTGTAAGCTTACATTTATATCAGTTATAAATTTTCTTTCATTCTGTGAAATGTTATATTATAAATCGAAGTAGGACGGTCTCTCTCTCTCTCTCTCTCTCTCTCTCTCTCTCTGAATATGGACATACAGAGACCGTAAATAATTATGTGGTTCCAAAAGAGACAACAAAACTATATTTTCGCTTATAAATTTCCTTTCATATGTGTCTTTGTGTAATGAACTGTTTATTATGGATTGCAAATGTAATATACGCATTTGCACACAGATGTATATTTTCGATCATTATTCCCTTATTTGTATATCCAAGTTTGTATATGATCATTGAGAAATTTTGAATTGTGCACGCAATATATCCAACCAGATATTAGATTCCCGATTTCTATAAACTGCAAAACCTCAACCAGACAAGCATTCAATACAGGAAAAAATTTCAACTCTGACATCTCCCCTGATTGAAGACACCCTGTCTGGCACGGGTGAAGTGTGTCGCAGTCTGCATAATGGAATGACAACGTGTTGTAAAGTTCCAACAAGATACAAATGGAGTTTATCATTTTGTTTCGTGGATTTATCAAAATAAAGAGAATCTAATATTTTCGGTAAGTGCACATCTCCGATATACCTGTTGAATAGACGCCCGTATTTGATACTTTGATTGGCGATTATACCTTGTGCATTGCATATTATGCATATGGCATGCACCTTTATTTGCAAGAATTGATATAAATAATATATTTTATGCTCTTTGCCTATTCCATTCTATCAGTATGTAATTGGCAAATGATTTATCCGCATTTAATTTATTAGAAAATGCAAATACCTGCATGCACTTGCAAGTATGCAAGAAACGTTGCTGTTTTTTGTTTGTATTTTTGTCTAACTTATCTAAACTTCCAGAATGTTTCATTAGTATACAATCAATATTTTGTAATTTTGAGCAAAGCATAATGTTTTAAAATGTTATTTTATTTGTTTCTCATTCCCTATATATTACTATCGGAGATGTGCACTGGTCGAGTCCACCTAGAAAAATCACTCAGGTGTGACAATCACATTTGGGGTATATACGGGTAGAGTAAATTAGGCTACCTGAGAGAAATATGGCGGATAAGATGAGAAAGGTGTACGTATTTATTAATTCATGTCAGCTTTAAGGAGAATTGGTCCGCAGCCAAGCGCCATTCTGCTACATTGCGGTGGGAGCGATTTAGGCCATACATCCAGAAGAGAATTGAGGTTACAGACTAAGAAAGTTACAACATTTATAAAAACAAATTTTCCCAATGCTAAGATTATATGGTCTTACATTCTACCGCACATTGAATGGAGATATTCCCAAAGTTATACAATATTTTATTATTAAAGTTAAAGGTCATTGGCAAGGTCACTGGAGTCACTTGATATTAGTACGTATGTTCATCCTTTCGTCATTTCTGAAGATCCTATGTCTCTATCAGACCTGGTTCTGCAGTAATATCAACTTCAGGTTAAAAGGTCAGATGTCAATGTCCTTCACTCTAGTTTGTAAATCCTACCATTCTCTTATCATTTCTGAAAATGAACATGACGTAATATCCTGATTGAAGCTGAAGTAACTACTGTAATCCATTACTGGAGTCAAGTTTACGTAAGCAATCATAATTTGTTCTTTTATAAGTCATGGAAATTTTCTTCATTCAACATTCACGTTACATCTGGACTTTGTCAAAAAGACTGTTTATTTGATTAGAAAGATAGATACATTTATAATCATTATAGAATATTGTTTTATATCAAATGAGATTATCAAATAAGATATAGAGGAATAACTCCATTCCCAATGAATTGAATCGGATCTGCTGATTAAAATCTGTCTTAAAAAGTACACCATATCAAGCAGTTTTAATGACCAAGAATAAAACATCTTCAATATGGCATTTACTTCCTTAACACAATGGTCAGAAGATTTTCCAAATTTGGTAGGAACATGATTCGCTACTTTATATAACGTTTAAAGTAATTCCACCCTCCTGTGATGTCATCAGAATGTAATGATATAATTCCCCTAATAACACATAAAACAATTTAAAACAACCCTTAGGGATAATTAAATACATAGAAAGGACATAAGTATAATAACAAACTACAGTTCAAATAGCAACTGAAGGTGTTTTTGCCACCAAAAAAACCCCACAAATTAAAAGCTAATCTGAAGTCCGTTATTGTGGATGTTATTATAGTGAGGGATGAGACATCGATATTGATCGGTGAACTGTTAGTTAAGGATCCATCATTATATGACAAAAATGGCAACCTTACCTGTGATCATCTTACTGTTTGCTCGAAACTTGCACTTTCGAAACTGCCAAGGGAAAGCAGAACCATCAGATTTCGGAAATTACGGGATGTTGACAACAGCGATCTTAAGAACTCTGTTAGCGCCTATACAAACATTCAAAATTGTGATGACTCTTTTGAAAAACAGTACAAGTTTACAACTCCACTCTTCAAAGTGCTCTAGATGCTGTCGCTCCAGAGCGGACTAAAGTGGTTTACCTTGCGTCCAGACTGTCCTTTGTACACTATTGAGCTACGGACTATCAAAAGGGAACGGAGAAAGGCAAAGAGACAGATGCGCAGGACTAAACTAACTGTCCATAAAGAAATGTATCGTAATATTTCCGCCCGTCCATCAAAACTTGCTGTACGCTGCAAGAAAGACTATTACTCAAACAAAATCGAGGAAGCTGGTAAAGATCAGAAACTATTGTATCGCCTGGCCAATAAACTTATGAGTAATAAGGCCGAGGCTGTGTTGCCAATTCATCGGAGTGAAGACATCCTGGCAAATACTTTCGGTGATTTCTTCCAATCTAAGATGCAAAAAATCCAGAGGGAATTGTGTCATGGCATACAGCTTGATGTTGACCCACTATGTGTCGATCAAGAGTTTGCCGGTGTGCATCTGCGAACTTTTGAACCAGCATCACAAGATGAAATCATTGAAGTCATTATGTCAGCACCTCCTAAATCTTGTGAATTGGATCCAATACCAACGTACTTACTCAAAACATGCCTAGATAGCGTTCTAGTTCTAGTTACAAACATTATTAATCAATCACTCAGTCAGACTGTGTTTCCATTATCCTTTAAACGAGCTGTTTTTCATCCTCTCATAAACAAATCAGGTATAGATACACAGGAATACCGGAATTACAGACCTGTTTCAAACCTCCAGTTTCTCTCCAAAATTCTTGAAAAGATTGAAACGTTTGGATCATCACATTGAGTTGAATCATTTACACAACAATGTACAGTCAGCATACTGTGCCTGCCATTCAACGGAGACAGCTCTACTTCGTGTTTACCACGACATTGTAGCAGCATTAGATTGTGGTTCCAGCGTTGCATTAATCATGTTAGATCTTTCGGTGGCCTTTGATGTCATCGATCATCCTATTCTGAAAAGACGTCTTGAGTTTGCTTTTGGTATTTCTGGCTCGGTCCTTAATTGGATTAAGTTATATCTCAGAGAGGACCCCAAAAGTGGCCATAGAATCTACCTTCTCCGATGATTTCCGTCTCAATTGCGGCGTACCACAAGGATCTGTCCTAGGACCTCGGCTCTATGCCATTTTCCCCAAACCTATTGGTGGAATATGTCGTATAAACAATGTCCTTAATCACTGTTATGCAGATGACACATAAACCTATCTAGTCTTCAAACTTAAACATGACTGGCAAAATACCGCTAGCCGTCTTGAGGCTTGTATGGACAAAATAAAGATGTGGATGTCCGCTAACATGCTAAAATTAAATCAGGACAAAACAGAGTTCATTGTTTTTTTCACCGAAAACCATAGTCACTGACTCACCATCGTACCATCTGAACGTTGCCGACACTATTATCAGTGAGACACCGTTTGTGAAGAACCTAGGTGTATGGTTTGATAAAACACTTTGCATGCAAAAGCAAATCTCATCTGTGTCTCGTGCTTGCTATCATCAACTACGTAACATCGGACGAATACGGTCGCTCATCACAGAAGATGCGTGCAAGACCCTAGTATGTGCCCTCGTGACATCTCGGCTCGACTACTCCAATGCTCTTCTTTTCAGTATTAACACAACCGACTTGGCAAAATTGCAGCGGATACAGAATATGGCAGCACGAATCATCACTCGTACCAAGAGAAGTGATCACATAACTCCAGTGCTGATTTCTTTACATTGGCTTCCTATTGACAGGCGCAGCCAATACCAATACAAAATTATCCTCTACGCATACAAGGTGATTCAGAAGATGGCGCCAAAATACTTGGAGGTGATCACTGTTTACCAACCGAATCGTTCCCTAAGAATTTGAAAATTCACTGAAATTAGTTAGACCTAGATGTCGAACCCCCACATATGGAACAGGCGCTTGGATGTGGCAGCAGCTACACTCTGGAACTATCTGCCTAATACCCTCCGCCGTTGTCAGAATTTGAACACTTTTAAAAAAACATTTAAAAACATCTTTTTAGACTTGCATATTATTAGTATTATTGGTGGTTAAATCTTTATGGTTTCTTTACCATCATTTTAACATGACTTTTTCAAGTGTATAATTGTATATTTATTTCAACTATTGTATTTTATATCATTTGATTGTACGGCGTGGAACTTTTTTCATGCATATCATGTTTTAGTAATTTTACTTCACATTATTGATGTATTTCTAGCATTGTATTGATATTATCTGTCTTAATGCTATTATAATTTCCTTTTACTACGTTTATAACATGCTGTATCATTTTTATTGTGTGGAGCACTTTAGATTGGTTATTTATAGTCATATAGGGCGCTATATAAATAAATAATATTGTCTAGTTTGCCAATACAACATATAATTGTATTTTATTTTAATCGGCAATCTGCATTGCCTTGGTATGATTGCATATTAATTCAAGTATTCATGGCTCTGTTGTTCTTGAGAAGATTTTAAAAGATTTATCCTACATATGTCCACATAAAATTTTGATCCCCTATAGCGGCTCCATCCTACTGCCGGGGGTCATGACTTGAACAAACTGCAATCTGAACTACCTGGGGATGCATATCAATATGAATTTTCACAGCCCTCCTTTTATTGAGAAGAAGATGTTTCCTACTGTAAACGTTATTAAAAGATTTGTATAGCGCCATTATATATCAACATTAGTTCTCTAAAGCGCTTTACAAATAGGAGAGAAAAGATAATATAAAATCGATGTGCACATACATTTAAAATATTCATAGTGTCAGAATTAAAACGCATAATCATTATCATTAATACACATATATATAGTGCCGAATGTAATGATATATTTACCCTAATAACATATAAAACAACCCTTAGGAATGATTAAATACATAGAAAAGACATAAGTATAATAACAAACTTCAAATAGCAACTGAAGGAGTTTTTTTCCACACAAAAAAAATCACAAATTAAAAGCTAATCTGAAAAGATGCGTTTTGAAGTCCGCTTTAAAACTAGACAGTGAAGAATATTGTTTGAGTTTAAAAGGGAGAGAGTTCCAGAGACTCGATGCGGCCTTATCCAAACGTCGATCCCAGAGGTACCTGGAGAAGATGCAGAGATTCGGATCTTAGTGATCGTATGGGATTGTAAACTGTAAGGATATCCTTTATGTAAACTTGATATAGGTTGTTGAGAGATTTGAAAGTATGAAGAGAAGGATCTTATATTGAATTCTGTATTCAACTGGGAGCCAGTGACGATATATTAGAACAGGAGTAATATTGTTGGATGTTTTCCCTATACATTCCCACGTAAAACTTTGATCCCTTACTTCGGCTCCACTCTATCCCCGAGCACCATAATCTGAACAAACTTGATGTCCACAACCTGGGAATACTTATATTCTCAATCATGACTCTGTTGTTCTTGATAAGAATAATTTCAAAGATTTATCATATAAATTTCCTTTAAACTTTGATCCTTTTCTGTGGCCTCATCCTACCCCTGCGGGCCATGGTTTGAACAAAATTCAAGCTGTACTACCTGGAGATTATTGCATATTAATATGAGTATTCATGGGCCTGATGTAAGTTTTTAAAAGATTGTTTCCTATATATTCCCATTTAAATTTGTTATCCCCTATTATGGCTCCACCTACCCTCGAGGACTACAATTTGAACAAACCTGACTTTACACTACCTGGAAATGCTTGCATATTAATATGACTAACCATGGCACTGTTCTCGAGAAGAAGATTTTTAAAAGATTTATCCTATATATCACCATGGAAAACTTTGATCCCCATTTATGACCTCACCCTGCCCCAGGGGACCACAATTTGAACAAACTTGAATCTGCATTACCTGGGAATGCTTGTATATCAATACGATTAATCATGACCCTGTTGAGAAGATTTTAAAAAGATTTATCCTATATATCACCATGGAAAACTTTGATCCCCTATTGTGGCCCCACCCTATCCTTGGGGCCATGATTTGAACAAACTTGAATCTATACTATGTCAGAATGCATTCAAATAAATTTCAACTTTTGAGACCTAGTCATTCTGAAGATTTTAAATGAAGATTTTAAATGACCCACCCTATTTTTGCTTTTTCCTGATTATCTTCCCTTTGGAGGGAGCATGGCTTTTCATTTGAACAAACTTGAATCTCCTTCACCCAAGGATGTTTAATGCCAAGTTTGAAATTGATCAAGTGGTTCTTGAGAAGAAGATTTTTAAAAGATTCCACAAAATTTAAATCATAATTATTTCCAATTCAAAAAGGACGTGATACTTCTTTTGAACAAACTTTGAATCCTGTTCACCTAAGCATGCTTTGTGGCATGTTTGACTGAAATAAGCTCTGTGGTTCTGGAGAAGAAGTAGAAAATGTAAAAAGTGATCGAATAGCTCACTTGCGCTATCAGCTTTCAGCTCATGTGAGCTAAAAATGCAATGTCGAAAGTTTTATTTTATAGTCATACTTTTCAATGCAAGTTTTTAGAATACATTTCAAAATACATTTGACTGCGGAAGCGCTTTTGTTTAAATGGATAAAAAGAACAAGGGTATTTACTCTTAATTTTGGTCCATCTAAATATTTGGAATACATGTATAACATCCATTGTATATAGTTTGTTTGATGTCATATTTTGATAGAAAAATTGATATAATATTTTTTCAAGAAAAACATTCTGTATAGTTTATGCTTGATGTCATATTTTGATAGAAAACATCATATCCTGATAGGAAAATTATTCCTCTTCATCGAAATATATTTATTACCATGAGATGAAAATGCAGCTTCATACAATTTTCAAAACAAACTTGAAAGTGGAGGGTATTTTTCATCAAAGTATAAAAGTGACTGATTAACCTAAGAGTGATATCTAAAAATATATGAAATTTTCAGGTATGAATATCGCTTCTCTTTACGTATAACACAACACCCCCCCCCCCCCCCCAGATTAATAAAAACAAATAAAAGATGAAGATCCACCTACTGTGGATTTTAGAAAGTATTGGGATTATAGAACTTTTCCATTACAAAAAATAGGTAAATAGTACCCGAATCATGATATTTGGAATTTTGTCACATTATAATTTTCAAATAATTCCTCATTAGTTAAATTCACTTAAATATTACTTTAAGGTAAACATCAAACTATGTAAGATTTTACAAGAACACTTAAAAATTTCTTTGGTCTGATCATGAGAACATGGCTATGTTCCCGTATCACAATACAATATTTATGTACCTCAACAAAGCAATAATAGCTCTAAAATTAAAATTCTAAGTCGTAAACATAGTGTTCAATGGATATTGTAATGTATTTCAAGTTTTGTTTTCAGCTTACAGAACCATTCCAGGTTTGCAGTTGAATGTAAGTCAACAATAGAAAAAGCAAAGAACACATGAGCCTGAAATATGAATTATTTTAATATAAGATTTTTGTATCATTAGACATTGCTCACATTGTTTCAAGACACTCAATCAGCCACTGTTGTAAGGGACCGCTCAGTTTGGAAACATTCAGGCAGCCATTGCTGTAAGGGACTGCTCAACATGAAGCTTTTGGAAACTGAGTCATTCTCAATAGAAGACGGGACTCTATATGTGTTTTGCATAATTCACATTTGTCTACGTGTTCCCCACACACTCTGCAGTGCAGAAAATGCGAACATGGAAGAAACAGAATCTCACGAAGCTTTTCTTTACATGTGATGCACATTGCTTTCTCTTTCTTTTTTGCTGTCTCCTTCCTCAATGTTTCAAGACTTGCGTCTAACAAAGAAAGATATATCAAATTAGTGCATAAATGAGGATTGTCCTTGATTCTTCATTTTACCAATACTACTTTACAAGCTATCCTACTTTCGATGTCAAAATCTGCCATTACTCAGTCAATATGGCGCATTTATGAATGAGGAAATAAACCACCTCAAATGACAAAAATGACAGATGAATATATACACAGTGCCTTTAAAATTACTATCATCACAGTGCACAAAAAATTCCTAATAATTATTTCTAATCATTGAAAAAATCCCCGAAACACTTGAATGATAAAAAAGGGCAAGGACTATTTTTACTCGAAAATTCATTTGTTGTTGTTTTAGTAGAAATTAATTGTACGTAAATGAAATAAAATCTTTCGATTCCAGGTTCTTGAGTATATTTAATGCGGAACCAATTATACATTGTATATGCTTTTATGATTTATTCAATTTGCATAAATACAAACATGAAAATGTTGGCCACATGAGGAATAAGGCGCATGTATCGAACCTTCCGGTAGATTCTCTGCCCTTGCTTCCGGTCGCTATTCACAACCAGGAAATTCATTTAGAAACATCGAGATCGAAATAGCTCGTGACCGTAATCAAATCTTTACATGGAATAGTCCACTGCTATCACTCTGACAACGTTCAATTTACAGATACATGTAAAACGTGAAATGATAGGGACCATACTTTTAATCATTGAAAAAAACATTAGATAAGATTAAAATCGTGGATAATTTTTGAAACTGGATGAAAAATTCAAAGAGTTAAGGAATTCATTTAGAAAATTCACTAGGAAGTAAGTCGAAGAGTTGTTTATATGGCGCAAAACGATTTGAATCGTTAGACTATTACTATATTTGCATTACTCAAAATTGTTACCTTTAAAGAACACATATTTCAATGAAAATTAGCAAACAAAAATGATGCTGATGCTGATAATAATAATAAACAACCAAAAAAGAAAAGAAAATTTATCAATAAAGGGCCAGTCATAATATTTAAACATTCCCACTTATTCGTCTTGTAGAAAATATTTCGTGAATCAAATATTTTGAAGATAAGTAACATATAACATAAGGAGAGTCATCTTGTAATCTGACGAATAGTGTATCGATAGAAAAACTCACAAGTTTCACAATTCATCAGTTGATATATCATTACCTTAGCACAAACCATCAATTAAAATACAAAATATATTCTATTATTGATGAATGTAATATTAATGACCTTTTTATATCACATGATAAGTAGTTTACTATACATTTTGTGATATCTGTAACATTTTTAAGGCTCAAAGTAAAATAAATTATATATGAAAGAAAAATTGAGAAAAACTTATCTTTTTGTAATTCAGACTACTGAATATCTTCCTCCACGAAGTATGAATCGATTGATTTTAACATGAAACTTTTGCACTTGATAAATTGTGTACATTGTCAGAATATGGCCAATAAATCAATACTTCAATTTGTGGAAAGGTGCACGTTTCTAAACTGCGCATTCTGAAAGCTACCTTTAATTGTTTCAATACGAAGGTTTCCTTTTGGAATGTTTACTTAAGTACTGGCTGTAAACTTTATTATGTTTATATACAGTGTACACTTTATGCTGTGAAAAATGACCTAGAAAGACGAAACAGTGTACTCAAGTTTATGATAGCAATCACAATTTGCTCTTTTATAAGTCATATTCTTATAAGCCATGGGGATTTTCTTGATTAGAAAGATAGATATATTAGTAATCATTATAGAATAATAGTTTTGGACCAGGTGAGATTGTCAAATAAGATACAGAACAACCACATCCCCACCCCAATGGATTGAACCGGGCCTGCTGATTAGAATGTGTCTTACAAAAAGTACACCATATCAAGCAATTTTAATAACCAAGAAATAAAACATTTTCGAAATAGCATTTACGTCCTTAATACGATATTTAGAAGAATTTCATAATTCTGTAGGAACACAGTTAACTACTTTACATAACTTTTACAATCCTGTGTCACAGACATAATGCATTGATTATATTAACGAAACAACCCTGTGTACTCTATGGATTTATCGATGGAATGACAAACCCCATTACTGACAGAATTCATTTTATTATCAACAAGGACATTTTGAAAGAGAATTACTTGTATCTCTAAGGCTGATATCGATTAGAATACCTGTAATTGGATTTGATTTATTTTCAGAATCAATTTCAGTGGTTAGTTTTGAAATAAAGTCGATATACCTTCAAATGCTGTTATACTGTTTGAATACTCGTAGTATGTATTACATGTAACATGTACCTAAAGATAGAAAAATCTGCATCCTCGAATGAGTTGCTTGTTTGATCAGAATAATACGAACGTTTTCTATTTGATCAATTTGTCTTGAAGGTGGAATGACACACCCGGTGATTTTTCTTCAATGGCCTACATTTTTCACAACGCTATGCGAGTTATTTCCCCCTGATTACAGAGGGCGCGCAGCAAATTGCGGTCCTTAGTTAACGGTGTCATATAAGGAATAAATAGAAAATTTACAATTTTTGATAGCAATAAATTGCCAGTTAAAGAATTAAGTGTAATGACTTTAAAATAGTATACTTGAACATAATATTTTAGTCACTAATTACATTTATATGTGTCCCTTGTGTGGTTTTCTCGCAAGCAATGTATGGTCATGATGTAACAAAGTGCGTAAATATTAACTAGTCCTCGATTTCTTTAGATCAGAATCATGATGTCCTCAGTATATCTGCAATTCTTCATTATGAATTTTTATCAATATTTTCGACAACCAAAACGCAAAAGAACATGCAATACGATATGCCTAAAAACACATGTAAAACCAACGCATACAGTATGTACATTATCAATTTATCATTTCACACTGAACAAAACTACTTGTTGCTAAATGTACACTAGGTGCCAATAAATAAAGCATTTTAATTATCTCGAATGGGTATCTCTAGTATAATATTTTTGTTAAAATATTTTTTTCGAGTGTGATTTGATTTTTTGAAAGTTAGATTTTGTGTACATCGACTTACACCTCTTCTTGCACTTCAATTACTCAAATAAGCACAAAAACAATCATCAGGCTCCTCTTACTGTTACATACAAACTTGGTTATTTTTACATGCAGAGATAGATATATAGTCAGCTGCCCCCCCCCCCCTAAAAAACATTTTCGTGAATGGTAGTGGAAATGTATAACCGATGAATGGAACTGAAAGATCAACCCTTGCCGTCTTCCTTCTCGAGCTTTGGATTATCATTTTTAAATTGACTTGTCAAGAAATTTTAGGCAATATTATGAAATCAACTCTCCCCCCTTTATAAACGATGCTACGTGTCTGATTGTATCACATGCTTTCATTGTGCTTTTAATTCTAGGTGTCTGTTGTTTTTAAAACAGATGATCTATTGAAATATCCTCGGTATTAATTGTATACGTTGGACAGAAATAAACGTCAAATACACCCATAACCCCCCCCCTCTCAACTCTACAATTTGACAAAGTGTATACTTTAAAAAGTTTTCTCCATAAAATCCAAGAAATTAAACCTTGTTTTTTTGTCATAGATATATTACAACCTGTTAAAACTTGGCATACTAAAGAATTTGGTAACGTAACCTTTAGTATACACTATTTGTTAATACTATTAATGTGAAGCTTGGGACCTCAATCGTTAGCGCTCCCCCAACTTCCGGTGTAAGGGGAGTAACTGCAAAAATATAGGCCATTCCTAATATATTTATAGAGACATCTGTAATGACGCCAGATCACAATAATTTGTCTTACGTTTTTCACAAGGTTTAATTCATTTTTAAAGAAAATTGAATTTAATCGATTTCCAATTGCATACTCTTGAACTTCTCATTTTCTCTTTTGAGATATTCCTGTTTACGATGTCTGAATTAAAATACAATAAACCGATATTTTCAGTCATAGTTTTTAAAATTATTTCTTAAAAAAGGATTTTATAACATAAAAGATGAAGATAACGAACTGTGATTAATCTCATACTGGTAACTCCATAAGGAATACAAACTAAAGAGTTGGACAAACACAGACCCTTGTACACACATTTACCAGTGGTGGAATCAAGTGTCTATAGGAGGATTAATTATCCCCTATCGAACATCAGTCTTCAATTTCTTGAAAAATGGCGGTTAAATCTGTACCAATATTTATAAATAGAAAATGCACATGTATATAAATGACAGTCAAAGACCAGATTGAAAAATGTTATATACAGCCATATATAAACAAGAGGCCCATGGGTCACATCGCTCACCTGAGTCACCTTGGCCAATAACTAAAGATTTTCCCTATATATTTGCATGTAAAACTTTAATTCCTATTGTGGCCCCAATGTACCCCCCCGGGGGGGGGGGGGGGCATGGTTTTTAAAAACTTGAATCTGCACTATGTCAGGAAGCTTTCATGTAAATGTAAATTTCTCTGGCAGAATGGTTTTTGAGAAGATAATTTTTAAAGATTTTTCTTATCTATTTGTATGTACAACTTTGATCCCCTATAGTGGCCCCACCCTACCCCCAGAATCATGTTTTAACAAACTTCAACTTGCACTATGTCAGGATGCTTTCACGTAAATGTGAACTTTTCTGACTCAATGGTTCTTGAGAAGAAGATTTTTAAACATTTCCCCCTTAAATTCCCATGTAAATCTTTGACCCCCTATTGTGGCCCCACCCTATCCTCTGGGGCCATGGTTTTAACAAACTTGAATCTGCACAATGTTAGGAAGCATTCATGTTAATGTAAACTTTTCAGGCCAATGGTTCTTGAAAAGAAGATTTTTAAAGATTCCCCCATTATATTTCTATGTAAAATTTGATCCCTTATTGTGGGGCTATGACCTGAGCAAACTTGGATTTTCTTCATACCGGGAAGCTTACAGGTAAATCTCTACTCTTATGGTTTAGTGGTTTTTTAGAAGAATTTTAAATGACCCCACTGTTATTATCTCCCCTTTGAAGGGGACATAGTCCTTCATTTGAACAAACTTGAATTCCCTTTACCCAAGGATGATATGTAGCAAGTTTGGTTGAAATTGGTCCAGTGGTTAGGGAAAAATCAAAAACATGAAAAGTTTACAGACAGACGGATGGACAGACGATGGACAACGGGTGATCAGAAAAGCTCACTTGAGCTTTCAGTTCAGATGAGCTAAAACATTATAAAGACGTTTCAGAAAATCCGGATTGAAGAGTTATCTTTCTTAAAATAGTAAGACACAAACAACCTGGTTCTTTTTGTAAAAAAAAAATATATATATACAAGTCGCATATTAATTTTTGTCCGAAAGCTATAACTTCTTTCTCAGATATGTGAGAAACGATACAGCAATGTTAATGTCATAATATACTTTTTAAACAGAAGTTTATTGCAGACTATATATATTAAAGTTGGATTAACCTATATGCATATATTTGCTGATGAGCGAAGCAGTAAATAAAATGAAATAAAATGTATGTGCAGTTACGGAGCATAAAGTTGTCATAATACATGTAAGAGGCTACAATAGCAAGATAAATATTTTAAAAAGAATTTGAGGAAAGAGAAAATTATACACAGGCAAACACACAAACAAACATTAAAAACAAAATCTGAATTTCAAACTGAAGCAAAAGGTCACCTATTGAATTATAAAATTGATGAGTGTTTTCACACATATAGCAATGCAAGCAGATATTTAGATTTAATTAACTTAGACTATCAAACATCTTACAGGATATTTCAATTATTGATTTAATAAAGATACTTGCATTTAATTTGTTATTTTGACAGTGTTTCAGTTATGAAATGGCGGGTAATATTGGCAACAATTGATTTATTTTTGGCACTTTGGTATTTCGATGTGGTTCATTTTCTCTGAATTACATTATATATAAAATTATTGTAAATGTATTTACACTAATGTCAACGTATTGTCTTTACCTGGGTTTTCAGCTGCAGATTGCATCACTACTGTATGTTTCATTAGCAACTACTTCAAATGCAAGTCATGTTTTCCTATCCCTTCTCTTTAAGGTAGAACCTTTGAGGTAGAATGGAAAATTCTGGGAAGGTTTAAAACAACTAGTACATTATTTACAATGTACACACTCTCCAATACCACAGAACATAATACTTTGCATTGATTATTAAATTTTTAATGTATACCTTACATACATACTTACATCTCGGTTACATTTCAAAGTATTTGTTATAAATTTTTATCAAGAATTAATTTTAAAACAAAATTTCAATTAGACGTAAACAAACCCTTTATCTATATGTAGTTCTTCTACCAAAATGTTCAACGATGTGCGTCCCTTCCACAGATTGTTACTATGCACATAACCCCATAAAAGTCGTCATACAGATCTTCATCTACACCAGACGCTGATTCAGGACTGATCAGGCTCACAAATCCTTTTAAGGAAAAAATGATACAGTCTACTTCATGGAAAGTTTTGGTGATTGCAATATTCTAATACAGCACGTGTTACTATTTACCTGATTTTGATGATATGTCATTAAACTTCAAAAAGAATGATCAGGACTAATGAATAAGGATTTCTTTCAACTATAGTCCAGATGAACATGTCATTACTGGTGATGTTGATATAGTTGAAAATAAGGACCTCAAATCACTTATCTTAAAAGGTCCTAAAGTCAGAAAACCTCGGTCTTTGAATTGGCGATAGGACTCTATTGTGAATTCTGTCAAAGATTATGCCAGGTGGTGGGCTAAACATGAAACAGAAGAACTTGATACATTGTCAGAATGCATTAAAAGTATAAGAGGAATATTAAAATCCAGCATTAGACATATCAGAACAAAAGTACATACCATCTATCCTTCTGTGTTTAGTAAACTAGAGGTGATAAAATAATTAGATATGTTACATGAGGAATCTGTTTTAGTTTCAGCTGACAAAGCTTGTAACAACATTGTCTTTGTTTGTAAGGTTTATTACTTCCACTGTATTTCAAAGGACATTAATTCCGTTTTTGGTAATCGTACTTATACTTCAACTCTTTCAAAAGATGAAATTCTTCAAAACCATGCCTCAGTTTTTAACACATTTAATATCCCAGTCAATGGGTCGGATAAATATGAGTTACCGTACCTATACTGGATTTCCAAACTTCATAAAAACCCTTACAAACAAATATACATTGCTGGATCCAGTGTTTTACCAAGCCTCTATCTTTGTTCCTCTCGAAAAAAATGAAGGAAAACTTTAAACGTACTGTGCCAATATATATGCCAGAATTGGTGTAAATCATTTGTGGATTCTAAATAATCCTAAAAAACTTTTAGTAAACTTCAATTTGCAAAGCTTTTCTCAAATCAACAAAACGTATGACTTTTCAACACTTTATACGTCCGTTCCTTCCGATGAAT
Source organism: Ostrea edulis (assembly GCF_947568905.1). Classification (NCBI taxonomy): domain Eukaryota; kingdom Metazoa; phylum Mollusca; class Bivalvia; order Ostreida; family Ostreidae; genus Ostrea; species Ostrea edulis. Next base: position 66,676,497 of record NC_079167.1, read on the forward strand.
TAAAGACTAGACATTTTGACATCATAGACAGTTGCTTCTTCACAAAAATGGAAAACGGAAATATTCATATCTAGTGATCAGTCATCCAAAAAATTACTTTGTTAAACGCAGCTCTGATTCCATGCACAAGTACTCTGAAGTTGAAATATTAAAAAAACATGCTGGAGTTCCTCATTGACAATATCTTCGTAGTCTTTGGTGATCAGGTCTTCACACAGTCTGTTGGAATTCTCATGTGCACGAATTGTGCTACGTTTTTAGCTGACCTGTTTAAATATTCTTATGAAAGCAGAAATTATTAAAAACGTTCAACGTGAGAAGAAAAAATCTCTTGCTGTGGCCTTGAAGGGGAGATTTAGATATATCGGCGATGTTATATCTATTAACGATCATAATTTTCATTCATATGTCGATTCGATATATCCTTGTGAACTCGAAATAAAAGACACCACAGAATCGTCCACGTCTGCTCCATTCTTAGATATTGTATTGAAAATAGATATTAACAGTAAACTAACAACTCAACTTTATGACAAACGGGATGATTTCAACTTTTCCATTGTCAACTTCCATTTATGTAGCAATATCTCATTATCACCTGCATATGGTGTTGATATCTCTCAACTGATTCGATACACAATAGATTGTTCTGTGTATGATAAGTTTTTAAATCAAGGCAAGGTACTGACAAACAAGTTGATGGTGCAGGGGTGTCAACAGTCTCGTTTAAAGTAAGTATTTTGCAAATTATATGGTCGTTATAACAATCTAGTTTGCCAATACAACTTTATCATTGTATCAAATGCTGTATGACGTGTTTCATACCGATTACCTGATCAATATATAGGGCTCATGGCGGGTGTGACCGGTCAACAGGGGATGCTTACTCCTCCTAGGCAACTGATCCCATCTCTGATATATCCAGTGCTCCGTGTTTGCCCAACTCTCTATTTTGTATTCCTTTTAGATTTTATGAGATTGATCACTGTTCGTTATCTTCACCTTTCATACTATAGTTAAAGTTGTTGATGTTAAGGCTTATATATAATTGTTTAAATATATAATGAACGAATCAGCAAAATTAAAATTACCATTTTGTGTGTGTACAGGCATGTAAATGAACTCTAGAGTTGTATTCAAAGAGGAATAACTCAATACTATTCACTCAGTCATTAATCGGTTGATTTTCTGTCAGCAACGTAGTTGCCAAATTAAGAACGTAGAATCTAATGCTGGGGTCATTTTTAATGCATAGATTATAATATTTAATCAATTTGAAAAATCTCAATATGGCGTCTCTTAACACAATGAAAACGAAAAATTATTAAAAATTGAGAGAACAATATTCTCTGATGATTAGCCATGAAATATTAAGGTAATTCCACCCTCGGTATTGTAAAAAAAGTGGCAAAGCCTGGGGTTTTACCGTTATTTTGCAACCCTCGAGTGGGATTACCTTAAATTTGATGGCTACTCATCAGAGAGTCTAGAGAATGTGGAGATACTTAGTATATTACTATGCTGATACCAATGTAGTAATCGCTACTTGGAAGTGTTAATATGATAAATTTTGGATTCCCCTTCTGTCTTCTTATAAGGAAAATTTCACATGCAAGCTGTACAAAGATGTTTGTTTATTTGATATTTCATAAAACTGTGTTGCTTTTTCTTGAAACGAAACTTCTAAGTAATTGTCATGTAAAAGCGTTGGTGAACGTTTCGGTCACCCAAGTCTACTCCTAACAGCAAAAGGATGTATATTTTGTACACATATTATTTTGTTATGAAATGAAAACAATTCTCTTAAATGCATTAACATCTTACTTAATATTCATTTTAGGCATTTATGTTTATGATTGGTAAAGGTAGTTGCTAGTACCTATTGATGAGTAACTCGTTACCAACTTCTAGTAGCCTGCTAATTAATGTAAGAAATACTAGTAGCCAAACAAGGTTTTAAATTTATAGTTATAAATAACAAGCAATATGAAACAGGAATATATTTGTGTTTATCTTTGATATAATAAAAAATACAATATCGAAATTTGATTCTACAATTAAATTTTAAATTTTTGATGGAAGTTCATATATTTCACAATATATTTGATTAAAGAGGTATTTCTGTTTTCATGGATGAAAAGAAAAAGTATTTACTCTAGTTGTGATCCATTCAAATATCAGAATATACCAGTCAGAAATCATCCTGTATATTTTATGTTTGATGCCATATTTTGATAGAAATATAGAAATACAAAATTCATGTTATATTCTGTTAAGAAAATCATTCTGTATAGTTTATGTTCAATGCCATATTTTGATAGAAAATTAATATAATATACTGATAAGAACCTCATTCCTCTTCATGTATAAAACATCGAAATATATTCATCACCATCCAGCTATATACTATATTTAAAACAAACTTGAAAGTTGAGGGTATTTTTCATCAAAATATAAAAGAGGCTGATTAACCTAAGTATGATATTTAAAACATATAACATTTTCAGGTTTGAATATGGCTTTTCTTTGTGTATAAGACCCTAAATTAATTTAAAAAAAAAAAAGAAAGGTAAATAACTTACTATTTAGGATTTTAGAAAGAAACCTTAGAATCCATAACGAAGTACAGGTAGCTAGTACCACATCTGGAATGTTATAACATTAAATTGAATTAGATATTTCTTTAAGGTAAACATGAAACTACTTAAAGGCATTGGTTCACGAGTTTTGAATATTTTTTTTTCATTTTTGATGTTAAACATTAAAAATATAACTGATTTAATGTTGACAGCCAAAGTTTAGACCTTGAGAATGCAAGAATAAAAGCAATATTTTAGTCTTAAATCTGTGTTATGTAAACAAAGACTCGAGTCTTTTCATGTATACAAACAAACCAGTGAAATATTAATTTTGGAGTATAAAACATCTTACTTTTGCATAAGCACAAATTTTAACTTTGAGATGACACAGTTTACCCAAAGAATGCTTATAATGTGAAAGATATGATAAACTTAGATCGAAATGCATTTCTTTTGAAATTTCGTAAACAATAGCATACTGCAATCTTTGTTTACAAAACAAATAATAAAATCTCTAAAATGAGCTTCTGTGATAATGTATAACCTTACTTTTTATGTGAAATCTTTTAAACACTTTAGACAATAGATTGTGATCAATAAAAGTGAAAAACAAAATTTGGAAGAATCGTGAAACAGTCCCTTTAAGATTTTAGAGGAACATTTGAACGTTATTTGTACTGGCCATAACAATATTTATTAGGTATGTTACAAAACCAAACATGATGTCTGGAATTGATGTGAAAATAACTATTCTCCATAGACATGCACCAGAATTAATTTTTTTGGTAAAAATTAAAACCAAGCTCTTCAAAGTAACTTGGAGGAAACTTAAATAGTATGTGTATTTTGATGTATAAGTAACTGGCTACCTAAAGCATAGTTTGTGATTGTCATATTCTGATGAATCACAAATAAAGTTATCTTTTCTCTTTATATATATATATATATATATATATATATATATATATTCCATGAAAAGGCTAACAATCTCATTCAAGATGTATCTTGAAATGTGTGATTTATATGTAGACTTCTCTTATCGTTAATATTAATCATAGATAATGATAACCAAACATGGTAATATGTTACCTGTAGTTGGTTTCTAATAGCTATAGCTTTTATTCCTAGAAGTTCCTACTTGTTACATGTAGCTTTTCGCACTCGAAGTGGTCGAGTACTAGTAGTTATCTTTTCCAATTTTAAGTAACTGGCTACTATTAGCCAACTTTTCTCATGTTAAGTAGCAAGTTGCTAGTAGTTCTCTACTACAGGTCACCGATTTCATGCAATTTTGAAAATATTAGTTTAAAGTGAGGTATTATTTTGCAGTTGAGTTGTGGTAATGCTGTGACAATCGTTTTTTTCCCATCCATTAGCATTATCTTTTGAAATAGGACAAATATATATCAATCTGGGATTTCACAGAAATACCCTAGATACAGAAGATGTGTAGAAACAAATAATTATAATATGAATGTGTTAAAAAGGTGAACGGATCTATAAGACTTAAGTCATTCAACATGGTATAGCCTCTCTGGACATATGTCAATGATCCTTTATATAGTACTGTGTATCTCTCTATCGAAATCGTTTCTTCTGGTTTAGAAATGAAAACGCCATGATCCCGTATCACAAAACAATATTTATCTACAAGAACAAAGCTATAATAGCTCTACAATCAAATTACTAATAGTAAGCATAGTTTTCAAAGAAATATTTGTTTCAAGTTTGTTTTCAGAACTATTCCAGGTTTGTAGTTGTATATAAGTAGACAATAAAAAACAACACATGAGCCTGAAATATGAATTGTTTTAAATCATAGATTTTTACATGCCTAGACACCCTCTCATTGTTTCTAGATTCTAACATTCAGGCAGCCATTGCTGTAAGGGACTGCTCAACATGAAACTGTTGGAAACCGAGTCATTTTCAATAGATGCCGGACCTTTATATGCGTATTGCATAAGTCACATTTGTCAAATTGTTCCCCACAAACTCTGCAGTGCAGAAAGTGCGAACATGGAAGAAACAAAATCTCACGAAGTTTTTCTTTACATGTAATGCACATTGCTTTCTCTTTCTTCTTTTCTGTCTCATTCCTCAGTGTTTCAAGACTTGCATCTAACAAAGAAAGATATATCAAATCAGTGCATACTTAATCCAGTGATCCTTAATTCTCAAAATTACCAATATTAATTTACAATATGTCGTACTTTCGATATCAAAATCTGCCATTCTCTACCCAGAGTTCCGTGCGTTCCTCTGTCAACGGCTTTTTACAGAAATCTTGTAAAGGTTTCTTATATCCAAGATTTATGTTTTGGACTAAATATTTAGTCATATTATGTAATGTTTTTGGTGCAATTAAATTGATGCTTACTGTAAATTGTTTAAAATCGCCGTTTTCTGATCCTAAATTTGGAACTACTTCGTAATATGCGTATGAATGTAGAACATTCACCTGGTGGAGATTTAAATGTAAACATGGAATCAAAAGTAAGAAAGGTTGTAAAATTACGATAAATTTGTAAAATAAGGGACAAACAGCTAAGTGGTAAATATGTACTTATTACAGTGCCAGTGGGCTATAAAAAGAGCCTGATGTATCACCTGTTGCCAGAACTTTTAAAGGAAACCGAGAATGATTGTTTATATCATGTGATTATATTGTCACGTGATTCCAAGTGAAGCTTGTGTAACTCGCCCTCTGGTGAGAGAATATTACTCAGTCAATATGGAGCATTAATTAATTTACGATTTAAAAAAAATAGCCCACCTCAAAACAAACAACCGACAGATCAATATATACATATTATCTTCAAAATTACTATCATGATAATGCACAAAAATTCTTAATAATTCATTCCAATTATTAAAAAAAAATCCCTAAAATACTTCCATGATAAAAAAAAAATAGCGAGGACTATTTTTACTCCAGAATGTATTGTTTTCGCACGTTTTGTTGTTAGTAGAAAGTAATGATGGTTTATAATTTAAATGATAAAATCTTTTGCTTCCAGGTTCTTGAATAGATTGAACGCGGAACCAATGATATATATTTTTATGATTTATTTGATTTACATAATACAAACAGAAAAATGCTAGACACATGAAAAAGAAGGCACATGTATTGCAACTTCCGATATAGGTTATCTGTCCTTGGTTCCGGTAGGTAATTCATTATTTTTAATATTTACACAGATCGATATAGAAAGAGCCCGTGACCGTAAACAGATCATTACATAGAATCGTACACTGCTCTCACTCTATATGATAACATGATAACGTTCACTTTAGAGATACGTGTAAAACGTGAAATAATAGGTACCAGACTTTTAATCATTAAAAACATTAGATAACATTAATATCATGGATAATTTTTAAAACATTTTTGGAAGCTGGTTTTAAAAAAATCATAGAGATTTAAGGATTCATTAGATAATAACTCAAAGAGTTGTTCATAGAACACAAGAAGAATTAAAGAAGCGTGAGACAATCACTGTTGCATTACTCAAAACCGGTAGGTTCACAGAACACATATTCAAATGAAAATAAGCAAGCAAAATATGATGATAATGATAAAAAACAAACAAAAAATAAAAGAAAAGAAAATTATAAATAAAGGGCCAGTCATAATACTTAAAAATGTCCACCTATTTGTCTTGTAGAAAACATTTTGTGCATCATTTTGTGTAACATATAATATAAGGACACTCATCTTGTAATCTGACAAATATATCGATAGAAAATATCACAAGTTCCACAGTTCATCAATTGATATATCACGAAATACAAAATACCAGTTAAAATCCATTACTGATGAATGTTATGTTATTTAATTTAAAATAAATGTATTATTATACATTATGTGGTGTCAGTAACAATCTAATTAGTGTAGCGATCTAAGTGAGCGGATCTCAGGATCTGGTTTTAATCAGATTGTGTCAGTAAGAGGAGAATCAAGGTAAAAATAAAAATAAATACTAAAGAAGAATTAAGACAAACTTATCTTTTTGTACTCGGGTAACATCCACAAAATGATAATCAGTTGATGTACTTTGCCTCTTGATAGATATCTATATTGTTAGATAAAAAGTCATGTGACCAATAAATCAATGCTTATATACATATATGTAAATGTAGTTGATAGATATGATGTAGATAGGCGGACATATCGGAACTGCACATTGTGAAAGCTATATTTGATTGTTTAAATGAAAGATTCTTTTTGAAAGATTAACTTACGGTCAGCTGGTTCATATACAGTATACACTTTATACTGTGCATGATAACCAAGGAAGACGAAACGGTGTACTCAAGCAGATAACGTAGGGGTGTCGTAATATCATGACTGAAGCTGAAGTTAACACTACTATAATCCATTAATTGAGTGAAGTTTATGGTAGCAATCATATACTTTGTTCTTTTATTAGTCACATTCTTACAAGGCATAATGATTTTCCTTTATACATTTACGTTATGCATCTGAACATTGCCCCATAAGACGGTTTGTTAGATTAGGAAGATGACGATACATTTATAATCATTACAGAATATTGTTCTGGACCAAGTGAGATTGTCAAATAAGATACAGTGGAACCCCTCCCCAATGAATTGAATAGGGTCTGCAGATTAGAATTTCTTACCATTCTTTCAATGGCCTAGAATAATATATATTCAAAATAGCATTTACTTCCTTAATACGATGGTCAGAAGAATTTCAAGAATGATTGACTATTTTGCATACGTTTAAAATCTTGAGTCACAGGTTTTATGCACTGATTATTAATGAAACAACTCTATGGGTTACACCCGCCGCGAGCCCCATATCCTGATCAGGTAAACGGAGTTATCCGCAGTCAAAATCAGTGTGCCAAGAACGGCTTAACAATCGGTATGAAACACGTCAGACAGCATTTGACCCAATGCGAGGTTGTATTGACGAACTAGATCGTTATAACGACCATAGAATTTGCGAAATGCTGACTTCAATCGAGACTGTTGAAATCCCTGTACCATCAACTTGTTTGTCAGTAGCTTACCTCGATTTAAAAACTGACTATACCCAGAACAAGCTCTTGCATATCGAATCAGTTGAGATATATAAACACCATATGCAGGTGATAATGGAATATTGCTACATAAATGTGGGAAGTTGACGATGGAGAAGCTGAAATCATCCCGTTTGTCATACAGTTGAGTTGTTAGTTTGCCGTTAATGTCTACTTTCAATAAAATATCTAAGTATGAAGCAGAAGTAGACGACTCTGTGATGTCCTTTATTTCGAGCTCACAGGGATATATCAAATCGACATATGAATGAAAGCTATCATTGTTAATAGACAAAACGTCATCGATATATCTAAAAGTCGAATTGAAGGTCACAGCGAGAGATTTTTTCTTCTCATGTAGAAGTTTTTGAATAAATTCGGCTTCATATGAATATAAAAACAGGTCAGCTAACAAAGGAGCACAATTCGTGCCCATGGGAATTCCAACAGACTGTTGGAAGACCTGATCACCAAAGACCACGAAGATATTGTCAATGAGGAACTCTAGCATATTTTTTATTTCGACTTCAGAGTACTTGTGCGTGGAATCAGAGTGGTGTTTAACAAAGTAAGTTTTTGAATGACTGATCACTAGATATGAATATTTCCGTTACTCAACCATATTCGAGGTCTGTTCTATTTTTGTACGAAATGCGGACAAACACTTGTAAAATCTCAAAAATGAGAAAGGATCTGTCCAATATCGTTGTATGACAAACCCACTACAAACAATTTTAGACCGTTGAAGAGACAAAACAAACACGTATGGTATTGACCTAGAATATTTTGATATTTCTAATCCCCCCCTCTCTCTCTTTTTGCAAAAATGACGTGGACGTTTGTACGCCTGGCTACGCGCCTGTGAGAGTGTACTAGTTGTCAGTAGAAAGGTTTTAGACTGAGTATTTTTCATTTTTCGAAGGAATGTATGAGAAAAAAGAAGTGGATAAAATTGTTTGTTGGAGCAAGAACTTTACCTTTTAAAAATAAATCCAGACACCTTTTCAAAAACCGCTTGGACAAAGAACCCGATAAACTGCGAAACAATGGCTATATCGAAGCTATAAACACTGCTAGGCCTACAACATATACATGATTCTGTTCTGGTTTTCAAATTCAATACAGACTCGGATCAACTGACCTTCACCTTGTAACATAATTTGTGCTCCCAGTTTCTACCAACATTGAACTGGTAGATTTACAAAAATGTTAAAGATACAAATAATTGAACTTTTAATTATAAATAATAGAATATTGTATTTCCTAACTTTAAATTGAATCATAAAATTATTTCTCATTGAACTGGTAACATCTTGAGTGCGTCAGTATTACGCCGTGGTCCCGCTTCCTAACGACTGCAGATCACAATTCAAAGATAATAATAAGATTGCTTTATCAAAATAAGATAATGTGATTTTCACTTTAAATTTGACTATTTTTATTGATTTGTGTGTGTGTGTTTTATTTCTTCTTTTTTCCTTTCCGAAATGCACCCGTGGCAGTAGCTAGACCTAGTTGTCAACAATGTAAGATGAAGATAACGAACAATGATCAATCTCATAACTCTTATATTTATGTAATACGTATATGTAAATATAAGCAATACAAAATAGATAGTTGGGCAAGCACGGACCCCTGGACACACCAGAGGTGGGATCAGGTGCCTAGGAGGGTAACGTATCATAATTTGTCTAATCCAAAAATGAATAATAATTGCACTGTTTATTTTAGAAAAACATGTATAAAGGAATAACATTACCAAATAGTGTGTAGATAGCGACCCATATCAACAATATTTACTCGCAATATTGCCGATTTCATACTCGCTTTCCTCGCTATATTTGGGTATTTACATCGCTATTTGTATGCACTGATCGCGAAAACATAAAATTTGTCATCATCGGATTAAATGTTGTCCATGGCGAATATATTAGGCCCTTAAAAGCTGAGTTTTTAATCATATCTTACACTACTTTCACAATCAGGGCTGAGTTTTACTATACTTCGTAAGTTCAAGATTTCATCGTAACCTTAATTTACGATAAATGTCCGTCTTATTAAACATCTCAACTTAAGTTACGTTGAAAAAAATCATCGTAACTCTATCGTACATATGTAAGTTATTATCATTTAATTTTACATGTTACACGCTTTTTCATTGGTTGAAAAATTGGAATATTGTATCCAACGAAGAAGAAAAAATGGCCGAAACTTTCTATTGGAATATTGGGGATTCCTTTGGATGCTTCATATTTTATATATAGATTAGGGAATCCTGAAAAGAAAATCTTAACAGTTCTATCGATCTATATAAATTTATTAAGCAAAAACAAAGAAATATCAAATATAAATAATAATTAATCATGCAAAATGAAATAAACTTGGCTATTTGAGGACCCCCCCAACCCCTCCCCCCCCAACAACACACGTCTGCTTCTGCAATTCCGGGCTGAGAGTTAAATGTATTCAACCGGGGATGACAATAGTCCAGTTTGCACCTTACGACAACTTCCTTCATGTCACAAACCAAAATGCCAGATACACCGCACAGTGCATCAGAGATACTGCAATATCGTAGCCCTTAACGACTATAGTTTCGAACTCCGGCATAATATGTTTATGAGAGGGCACCGAAACGAGGCTTCCGTACGACGTTACAACAGCTGTGACGCCTTAGGAATTCACTGATAAAACTCGAAAAACCCTCTGTAACACTCACTTGTCCACCTGAAAGCCGTGACAACCCTCAAAAGAACTCTACCTGGCATCCCACATCATGATTATGCACGTGTCCCATGCTTTCCGTTAGTATTGACATCGAACTTTGTACTTAATTCCAGTTCCCTCAACAAAATTCCTGCAATTTTCTCTCAACAGGACTTATATCTAACTCATCCTTTTAAAACTGCATTCCTCAGTCCACAAGAAACCTGTTTGCTCAACAGTTAACAACAGTTCGTGGAAGTCGCCATTAGGCCTAACGGATTTAGTTTTTTTTTTAAAGTTGTGTATTCACAAATTACTACGCTCATCTCGAAATGACATAGAATGTAGTCCAAGAATAACTTGTTAATTCAACTCAAATCAAATAATGTTTTATCATATGAACTCAATGTTTTAAAATATTAAATGATAAGGAATGAATTTATTATTTTTTCGTTGGATGAAGGTATACCACGAAAAATAAAGGACGGGAAACTTTTGCATCATGCGCTACAAGATATCTTATAAGATTTATTAGATATCTTATTAAAAATAGAATATATTTCATTAATAATATACAAAATCCTTATAGGAATAGATATGAATATGACATGCCATACACCCCACCTAGGAAAAAGCTAGTTTAGCAGGATTTATACAAATTATATGAATATATACATTTTCTATATATCTTAAGAAATATCTTTGAAAAGCCTAATATGCATTTTCATAAATTTAAAACTTAACGTACCAATTTTACTCTTTATACTAAAGTAATTCATCAGCAAATGTGAAACATTACTATGGCTGTGGTCTGCAATGCATGCAAGCAGGTAATTATAGTTATACAGTGTTAAAGTTGGTTAAGAAGTACTATGTAAAAGTTACTGCTCATATTAAATAAAAATTAAATGGTTGAAAATTTCCCACATGTATTGAAATATACATAGTTATCTTATCTATATATATTGGTCAGAAAGTAAGACAATGTTACACCACTGTATCTGCATAAAAGTTTTCTTTAGAGTGGAAAATTTCTACAGCATGTGTATATATATATATATATATATATATATATATATATATATATATATATATAATCAGATGCTGAAATTTTATAACATTTAATTCAACATCAGTATATATACCAACATTTTAAAGTTAAAACAAGTTCTTAAAAATTCTTGGAAGTTATCGTTATAACTTTAGTCTGTGACGTGCACTTTAGAGTATTCTTCAGGTTCTTGATAAAATGATTTTCCCTATATATTTGTATGTAAAACTTTGATCCCCTATTTTGTGACCTATCCTATCCCCAGGAGTCATGATTTTAATAGACTTGAGTCTACACTATTACAGGAAGCTTTCATGTAAACTTGTACTTTGATCCCCTATTGTGGTCCATCTTATCCCTAGGAATCATGATTTTAATAAACTTGCATCTACACTATGTCAGGAAGCTTTCATGTAAATCTCAGCTCTTCTGGCCCTGTGGTTCTTGAAAAGAAGATTTTTAAATGACCCCACCCTACTTTTGCATTTTTGTGATTATCTTCCCTTTGAACGGTGACAAGTTTGGCTGAGATTAACACTAGTTTCTGAAGAAGAAGTGGAAAATGTTGAACAAATGGACTGATGACAGCTAAAAGTGATCAGAATTGCTCTTTCGAGCTTTCAGTTCATGTGAGCTAAAATTGATTTGGAATTTTTCTATGCTGTGTGATTTATTTCTGTCTACGCTGTATATACACTATGCCTATTTTACCAGAAAGAAAAATCTTAATAATAACTTTACATATATATTTCATAATTTAAAAAATAATAATAGATATTTGATGTAATTAATATTTTATAGAAGACAAACAAAAATACCACAATCACAATTTGAAACTAAAGACTGTTTTTATCCTCCCCAGCACTACAATTTGGAAGTTCTCGAAATGAAACTCCCCTTCTTGTACTGCATGATATGGATGAGAAAGAATGAGCAGGAACATAAACATTATGAACTCCGATAAGCCATATAGAAGTGTTCACAAACTAGTTTATACCCTCTACCCCTCAGACCCACTATAACTTTTAAGAAAACAATTTGATCCTTCTGTCCCTACAAAATTGTAACGTGCCCGATGTCTATGTCTCTCATGAGGAAATAAAAATATAGCTCCGAAATTTTACTGCATTTATTACAGTACTCAGGTAAAAACACCATTGCAGGTTAACAATAAAAATATGTATTGGTCTCAGTTGGTGAGCAATATTCATGTTGCATTATATAAAAGCCTTTTAAAGGACGGAAAGGGGGGGGGGGTGTTAAAAGGTCGACTGGCACCCAAAGAAGTAGCATCTGCATGTGGACAGTAATTTGGTAATAATTTCCATTTCAGGATTTAAGAAATATTGGTGTCTAATAACTGTTGTCTAATAACTGTTGCCCAACTTACATGTTGAATTATCTCTGCTAACTTGCTCTGGCGTTCAACTCAACGTAACGCAATGCCCCGAGTGTCGTCTGGCGCCGGTATATATATCTTTTTCACCGGATACCCAACGTTACCAATGTACACAGTGACGTACTGCACACATGACGTCACGTTCTTTGGTGATCGTGCCAAATTTAGCAACCGGAAGTATGAAGTTACCAATGTCGATTCGGTAGGCTGAATAAGTTATAAATACAGCAAAAATACGTAAAAGCGTTGAGTGCCAGTGACTATAATTGATACAAACAAGGTAAGGAAACATTAATGGTTGATTGCAGGTATCTTTTGTCAATAAAAGTGAGTTAAGCGCTATATTTCGATGTATTTCTCTGCACCAAAGTCGCCAACACGTGCACCGATGTAGTTCACAACATGTTACCAGTCATGGGTTATTATCCAGACTCCGATTGGAAATACACAAGCGTTTATAGCTTTATGTATATTACGTATCCCGTATTATACATCGTAGATTTATAGCGCTAACTTTATCAACACAAAGACCTACACATTACAATATGCCTATCTGCAAATGGCATTGAAGGATTGTGAAAAGTTTCAAGTCTATCCGATAATCCATATTGGAATAGAAGCATTCACATGCTATTTAAACATCTTCCACCCCTTTTATATCCACTATAACTTTTAGGAAAATAATTGGATCCTCCCGTCCCAACAATATGCACATCTAAATATTGCATTGAAGCATTGTACAAAGTTTCAAGTCTATCCGATAAGCTATATAGGAGGAGAAGCGTTCACAAGGTTTTGTGACGGACAGACAGAAAGTACAAAAACAATATGGAGGAGGGGAGACATAATAAACTAACTGTAACACTATACTTTAAAATACTTACGATTTATACGAAGACGTACACTGAATACTTACAATTTACACCAAGACACTGTACTATTTGTTTGGCAGCAATTGCAATATATGGCTTCTAAAAGGGAAAAAAATCATTCAGTTTTTCAGTATGTAACAAAAAATGTAATATTATGAAATTATATGATTTGTGAATGATTAAGCTTCAGTATTCCATGAAACAGTGTGTGTCATCTGCAAGTGTACTTTACTCAACCAAGACAGAAAGACAAAGTGATAGCATAAGCAATAATGTATGTGTTATTATCTTAGAATTTGTGCTTCGTGAAAATATTTCTAAGATCTGCTACATGTACATGTACAATTATTAGCTTAATTCTTATAATCTTAATTTTTTTGTCTTGTATATGATGAAAGTTTTGAGGTAGAAATTGTGTTTGTGCCTTTGTATAAATGTATATAATTTGTAATTGTAGTCGTACTCCTTAGTAGATTTTACATATTATATGATAATGATTTAATTCTTATTGTATCCTTGTATCTGGTCAAATTCCAATTGAGGAACGCAAGTTATTTTTGTATAACCTGGTTTAGTATGGGGATACACCCCCTTGACAACCAGATGCCGGAACTATTTTTCTCTCTCTCTAAATTTACATCGCAGCACTGTTTTCAGCCTTCTATGGAATAGAAAGTCAACGTGTACAATAAGATACTTTGGTTTGATACACATGTTGTTTTCTCGTTGTCAATATTAGCATCTACTTGTACGCAAGTCACAGTTGTAAAACATCTTTCTCTGTATGTATGGTCGAATAATAGATTAAAACAAAGATATTATATTCGATATAATGATTTGCCAAGTAAGCATTACCCTGTTCATTTTGAAATACATTTCTCACTGGAGAAAGGGGGAGGGTGGTTTCATTGCTTGATCCGTCTTTCAACAAAGCAAACAAAAATTCATGCGTCACATTTTATCACATGACGTCATAAAACACTGAGCACATACTTCATAACTTCCGTTACATGGAAGGTGAAGATAACGAACAGTGATCAATCTCGTAACTCCTATAAGCAATACAAAATAGATAGTTGGCCAAACACGTACAAACATTTACAAATACAACCATATAATTTTTAAAAGAAACATAATTATCTGTATGCAGTGTAATAGCTTGGCCAAACTTTAAGGACAGATAAAATGGTCTTGCTTTGTAGGTGACAGAATAATCTACTGTAAAATCTTGTAAACATAATTATTACATTCAACTATAGGAAGATGTGATACCTTGACAAATCTAGGATTCCTTTGAAGACCTCGATATGCCTTCGTTCAAAGGGTGGTGAATCACTCAAATTCCCCAATAAGTACATTGAGAACAGACACATGCACTAATATAAATGGCTCTGTTTCCTCAAATATTTAAGTCAAAATAATGGTACGTTGGTTAAGGATAAAAACAAATCCGCTTCTCTACGATGCACTTCCTTGTATTGAGAAAGGTGAAGATAACGAACAGTGATCAATCTCATAACTACTACAAGCAATACAAAATAGATAGTTGGGCAAACACGGACCCCTGGACACACCAGAGGTGGGATCAGATGCCTAGGAGGAGTAAGCATCCCCTGTCGACCGGTCACATCCGCCGTGAGCCCTATATCCTGTTCAGGTAAACGGAGTTATCCGCAGTCATAATCAGTGTTCCAAGAACGGCTTAACAATCGGTATGAAACACGTCAGACAGCATTTGACCCAATGATAGGTTGTATTGACGAACTAGATCGTTATAACGACCATAGAATTTGCGAAATGCTGAATTCAATCGAGACTGTTGAAACCCCTGTACCATCAACTTGTTTGTCAGTAGCTGGGCTCGATTGAAAAACTGACTATACGCAGAACAAGCTCTTGTATATCGAATCAGTTGAGATATATAAACACCATATGCAGGTGATAATGGAATATTGCTACATAAATATGGGAAGATGACGATGGAGAAGCTGAAATCATCCCGTTTGTCATACAGTTGAGTTGTCAGTTTGCCGTTAATGTCTACTTTCAATAAAATATCTAAGTATGAAGCAGAAGTGGACGACTCTGTGGTGTCTTTTATTTCGAGCTCACAGGGATATATCAAATCGACATATGAATGAAAGTTATTATTGTTAATAGACAAAACGTCATCGAAATATCGAATTGAAGGCCAAAGCGAGAGATTTTTTCTTCTCACGTAGAAGTTTTTGAATAAATTCGGCTTCATTTCAATATAGAAACAAGTCAGCTAACAAAGGAGCACAATTCGTGCCCATGGGAATTCCAACAGACTGTTGGAAGACCTGATCACCAAAGACCACGAAGACATTGTCAATGAGGAACTCTAGCATATTTTTTATTTCAACTTCAGTGTACTTGTGCGTGGAATCAGAGTGGTGTTTAACAAAGTAAGGTTTTGAATGACTGATCACTAGATATGAATATTTCCTTTTTCCATTTTTGTTGAAGAAGCAACTGTCTATGATGCCAGAAAGTCTAATCTTTAATTTATCGTGAGGAATGGTCGTGTATAGTATTGAAAAGTCATAGGTTTTAATGTTATTGATTTGGGAAAAATTCTGCGATTTTGAGGTGTACCGTAGACGAGTCAAATATACCAGTCTAATTTTGATTCAGATTGGGATATATAATTCATATCTTTTTTCTTTAACTGTAAACAATGTTTTAACAATCTCCATTTAAACACATATGTTTTATTGAACATGAGGGGCTCATTTTTCACTTTTCAATGCAACTTTTAGATTTAGTTTGATTAAAATTACCTATTATAAATGAATTGAATTACAGATGTCAAGTCCTCCAAACAATGTTTCTTCAATGATCTCTTCAACAATATATGTTTAAAAAAACTAGGGGTAGTGTGTTTAATGTAGGGTCAGAAACAATTTTTATTTGAGGCCTTGATTTTGATTTTAGATTTTTGAAACTCCATCAACATGCAATATATTTTATCAATTACAATTGTATTTAATTCACAATTCTTTTTACAACTATAAAATTATGTTCCAAAAACTCCCGCCGTGAACACTATGCTTTCATCAGGTAAACGGAGTAATCTGTAGTCAAAATCATGTGTAAAGAATGGGCTAACAATCGTATGAAACACGGCAGACAGTGTTTGCCCCATAATATATTTTATTGGCAAACTAGATCGTTATAACGATCATAACATTTGCGAAATGCTGATTATAAACGAGACTGTTGAAACCCCTATAACATCAACTTGTTTGTTAGTAGCCTGCCTCGATTTGAAAACTGATCATACGCAGAGCAATTTCTTGCGTATCGAATCAGTTGAGAGATATAAACACCATATGCAGGTAATAATGAAATATTGCTACATAAATAAGGTAAGTTGACGATGGGAAGGCCAAAATCATCTTGTTTATCATAAAGTTGAGTTGTTAGTCTGCCGTTAATATCTATTTTCTATTAAATATCTAAGTACAAAGCAGATGTGGAGGACTCTGTGGCGTCTTTTATCTCAAGTTAGCGGTATATCGAATCGACACATGAATGGAAATGGTTATTCTTAACAGATAAGACGTCGTCGATATATCTAAATGTCGAGTTGAAGGCCACAGCAAGAAATTTTTTTCGTCTCATGTAGAAGCTTTTGTATCAACTCTGCTTCATAAGAATATAAAAATAGGTCAGCTAACAAAGGAAAACAATTTGTACCGAACTCTGTGGAAAAACACTATCTCTTAACTTCTATATTTTTAATTCAGAACATCCTATCTATTAAAAACATATACCCACACGTACAAATATATTTGAATGTAAATTAAAAATGATTTATATCCATTTACTGTCATTACTGAGATGCTCTGTTGCTTGCATTGCTATTTCAAATACAGTATATAAAGTGATATGTATACAAATATAATACATGTAAGATGTTTCTTCCAAACTTGGCATTAATTCTGGTTTTGGTAATCGTACTTATACTCCAACTGCCCTTTCAAAAGATGAAATTCTTCAAAACCATGGTACAATTTTAGACACATTTAATATCCCAGTCAATGGGTTGAATGAATATGAGTTACCGTGCCTATACTGGATTCCTAAACTATATAAAAACCCTTACAAACAAAGATACATTACTGGATGCAGTAAGTGCTCTACCAAGCCCATATCTACTCAATATTAACAGCTGTGAAAGAGAAACTTCAACCTTACTGTACGACTACATATGCCAGAAGTGGTGTTAATCAAATGTGGATTCTAAAAAAATCTAAAGAACTTTTAGTAAACTTGAAATCGAAAAACTTTTCCCAAATCAATAACACCAAAACCTATGACATTTCAACACTATACACAATCATTCCTCACCATAAATTAAAGACTAGGCTTTTTGACATCATAGACATTTGCTTTGTCAACAAAAATGGAAAAAGGAAATATTCATATCTAGTGATCAGTCATCCAAACACTTACTTTGTTAAACACCACTCTGATTCCACGCACAAGTACTCTAGAGTCGAAATAAAAAATATGCTAGCTAGAGTTCCTCATTGACAATATCTTCGTGGTCTTTGGTGATCAGGTCTTCCAACAGTCTGTTGGAATTCACATGGGCACGAATTGTGCTCCTTTGTTAGCTGACCTGTTTCAGAAGTTTAATTTATTAAAAAACTTCAGCGTGAGAAGAAAAATTATCTTGCTGTGGCATTCAATTCGATATTAGATTAGATATATCGACGACGTTTTGTCTATTAACAATAATAACTTTCATTCATATGTCGATTCGATATATCCCTGTGAGCTCGAAATAAAAGACACCACAGAGTCATCCACTTCGGCTTCATACTTAGATATTTTATCGAAAGTTGACAGTAACCGCAGTCTGACAACTCAACTGTATTCCATTATCATTATCCATTATCACCTGCATATGGTGTTTATAGGCAAGGGCTTGTTCTGCGTATAGTACAGTTTTTAAATCGAGGCAAGCTACTGACAAACAAGTTGAAGGAAGAGGGAATTCAACAGTCCCGATTGAAGTCAGGATTTCGGAAATTCTATGGTCGTTACATGTATAATGATCTAATTCGCCAACACAAGATATTATTGGGTCAAATGCTGTTTGACGTATTTCATACCCATTGTTAGGCCGTTCTTGGCACCTTGATTTTAACTACTGATAATTCCGTTTAGCTGATCAGGATATAGGGCTCATGGCGGGTGTGACCGGTCGACAGGGGATGCTTACTCCTCCTGGGCACCTAAACCCACATCCGGTGTGCCCAGGGGTCCGTGTTTGCCCAACTATCTATTTTGTATTGCTTATAGGAATTATGAGATTGATCACTGTTCGTTATCTTCACCTTCCATCAGTGAATTTCACATCAGACCTGACTCTTGAATAAGGAATAACTGTTTATACAATGTCTCATTTTTGACACAGCGCAGGAATCGAGAATGGAATCGGGTCTTCTGGTTGCATAAGTGTTTTGGTCTCACGGAGTTTGAAAATGATGAATTATAATGTTCTTCTTTCCCTTTGTCATGTATTCATATATAGATACTAATTTTATTACTAATTAGGTGTGTCTTATGCTATGTTTTTTCCTTTTATATCGTAATCATATTTAGATACTAATTTTAGTGTTAATTGTATATTTGTGTACATGTTTTAATGCAGGACCACAATGGAAACTAGCTATATGCGAATTTGTGTTATTTTGGATAAATAAAAGCTATTACCTTTATCATTATCATTATTATTATCATTATTATGGATTCCCTGTCTGTCTTCTTATAATCATTTTAGATGCACTATACAAGGATATATGTTGGTGCTTTTTTTTCTTGAAAAGAGACTTCAAAGTAATTGTCATGTACAAACTTTGATGAACATTTCGGTTAACCAAGTCTTTGATTTGAACTACTCCCAAGAACAAGAGGATATACATTTTGAGTACATATCTTGTCATGAAATGAAAACAATTCTCTCAAACGCATTAACATCGTACTTCATATTCATTCTAGGCACTTATGTATTATGATCGGTAAAGGTAGTTACTAGTACCTATTTATGAGTAACTGGTTAATAGTAGCCTGATAATCAAGTGAGAAAAGTTAGTAGCCATCCAATTCCAAGCAGAAATATGTTATAATCATAGCTACTAATAACAAGATAAAAACAAGAGACCCATGGACCACATTGCTCACATGAATCATCTTGGCCTTGCATATGTTCAACTACCCTGAGTTTTAAAAGGTTTATTTACAATCTCTATTTACATGGATTTTGACCCCCATATCGTAGTTCCAACCTAGCCCCATAGTGTCATGACATAACCATGATACAAGGTCACAAGGTAAAAAAAAATCATGGTATGAAATGTAAGGTCTGTCCATAGGGAATCTATATACAAGAAATGACATGACTACCTTAAACAGGTTAGAGGATATTACCTAAGTTAACTTTTCTTAAAAGTCAGTTAAACTCCAAGATCAATGATACAACGTCCAAATCCTTCGTACCAAAAACAAAGGACTATCACAAGGAATGCATATGGGAAATTTAAAAAAAACAATATCATTCACTATTCAAAAGTTAAAGTTTTAAAATTTGGGTCAAATTCCAAGGTCAAGGTTACACGGTCATTCATCACAGCATCAGATAAAGTTTATTGACGTAAGAATTTTTTATACAAAATATGGATGCCATACCATACAGTTCAAGAGATGCTGCCTAGGTTAGATTTTCAAAAAAAGTAGGTCAATGTCACAACTTAGGCAAAAACGTTGGTTCCAAAAGAAAAGTGTTATCACAAGGAATATATATATATATATAAATATGAGAACTTTATCACTCACCATTAAAATATTAGGAGGAAGGTTCAAGTTTCAGACAGACAGGACAAAAACAATATACCGCTTGAATTTAGTTACAGGGGCATAAAAAGCTTGAATCCACAGAGCTTAGGGACATTCGCATTTGGCTTTAATTTACTAAGGCTCTGTTAATTTTGAAAAGAGTTTGTTTTCTGTTTTTAATTACCTATATATTTCCCATATCAAACTTTGATCTCCTATTATAGCTTCATCTTACTTCTGGGGCCCTTGAATTGAACAAACTTAAATTTGCACCACTGGAAGACCATTGTCTATCAATATGACTAAAGCATGTCCCTGTTGTTCTTAATAAGATTTTCGAAAGATGTTTATCTACATATTTCCATATATAACTTTGATCCTCTAATGTGGCCCCATCCTTTCCACGTGGGTCATGGTTTGAACAAACTTCAATCTGCACTACCTGGTGATGCATGTGTATCAAAAGGTGTATTCATGACCCTCCTATTATTGTGAAGAGTATATTTTCTATATTTCCATGTCAAAATTTGATTCCCTATTATGGTACCGCCCTACCTCCGGGGATCACAATTTCAACAAACATGCTTCAGCACTACCTGGGAATGCTTGCATATTAATATGATTTATTATGGCCCTGTTGTTCTTGAGAAGTTAAAGAATTGTCATATATATCCCCTTTTAAAACTTTGATCCCCTTTCGTGGCCCTATCCTATCCCCGGGGCCATGATTTGAACAAACCTCAAAGTGTACTACCTGGAGATGATTGCACATCAATATGAGTATTCATGGCCCTGCTGTAAGTTTTTAAAAGATGATTTGCTATATATTCCCATGTAAAACTTTGATCCCCTGCCATGGCCCCACCGTATCCCCGGGAACAACAATTTGAACAAAATTGAGAATCTGCACTACCTCACCATGTAGAATACCTTATGCGTGAACGGGGACCGTGATTGATGTAAAGCGGGGTCTGTGAATTCAAAGCGAAGAAAGTAGGTCGATAAATATTCAAAGACTGGTTTTGTTTAATTAAGATAAATCTAGATAGCCAAAAGTATTACATTGAATACAATAGTTATTGAAAACATAACAATAACAATTGGGGGGTTGGGGGTGGGGGTGGGGGGTGGGTTCTAGAACTCTTTGGAAATGTTCAAACACTTCAACAATATACAAGTAGGATAGGCCTTGGGTATATTTATCGGTGTATTTGATGAGAAATCTTCATTCCTACTGCATAAAGTCCCACGTTTTTTGACCAGAAACATTTCTTTTGAATAAGAACTTAATATTCGTCTGTAGAATCCAACAGAAAATCATGACATGCCGAGTATTTGACTGATGCCCTGTGTGGCGTAGGGGTGAAAATATTGTGACTACTTTTAGTTTAAGCAAAGTTTCTTACCAAAAGCCACACCTTGAACACAATGAATATATAGATATCAAATTAAAATTTGTTCAAGGTCACTCTGATATTCGTACGATAAACCGATAATGATATACCTGGCTTTTCATGCCATTAAATACAACTCTCTTAATATGATTATTGATGGTCTTGTTTTTAAGATGTTTTAAAAATGTATCCTATATATCACTATGAAAAACTTTGATCCCCTATTGTGGACCCACCATATCCCTATGGGCATGATTTCTTTTTTATTTTATTTTCAACAAACATTCTGTAAATAGTTCATAGTATATCTTCATAATATACATGTAGTATAGAATTACAGAAGTGTTTAGTTATTTCAGAGAGAGAGAGAGAGAGAGAGAGAGAGAGAGAGCTATGAAAAAATTTGGTTCCATCTGTTCCAAATGGCATCAAATTTTTCAGTATCACCATTATTAGAAGAAATAATTTTTTGTGTTTCATAGAATAACTTTAAAAATGATATTGCAAAAACGCACACTCAAATTTTTCTGTATACACCTTGCTGTATAAATATGATACTTTAACCAAAGGATGAGAATATTTTATATACCCTTATTTTTCTCAAGGATGCCTACTATAAAAGACTTTTGTAAAGACTAGTTGACAATTTGTTCTCTGTTCTAAATAAACTTCAAAATCAGATAAAAATGATTGAATACAATTGCATCCCCATAGTATATGATCTATTGCTTCCTCCTCATTGTGACAAAAGTACACATTTTTTAGTAATTTTTTTTTTAGTTTAAATAAAAATGAGTTTGTTGCTAAAATTTTATTATGTATTCTATATTGGAAACATTGAAGTTTACTATTTTTTGTAATTATGGTAGGTATTTTGTGGATTATTTTCCACTCAGTATTATCTATTTCTAAGTGCTCACTCCAACTTGTTTTGCCTGTTGTCACAGAGGAATATTTGTTCAGAAGTTCATAAAAGCATTTGCTGTTTTTTCTTTCTTTCTTTTTTTTTTTTTTTTACTTTTCAGTACATTGTATATGTTTGACATAATAAGTAGATTTGCCAACTTTTTAAAACTTTGTTTTTGGGAGACTTTTTAATCCAAGTCTTTATTGCATGAATGGTGCTTGTATGGAAGGTGAAGATAACGAACAGTGATCAATCTCATAACTTCTATCAGCAATACAAAATAGATAGTTGGGCAAATACGGACCCCTGGATACACCAGAGGTGGGATCAGGTGCCTAGGAGAAGTAAGCATCCCCTTTCGACCGGTCACACCCGCCGTGAGCCCTATATCCTGATCAGCTAAACGGAGTTATCCGTAGTCAAATCAGGGTGCCAAGAACTGCCCAACAATCGGCATGAAACACGTCAGACTGCATTTGACCCAATGATAAGTTGTATTGACGAACTAGATCGTTATAACGACCATAGAATTTGCGAAATGCTTACTTCAATCGAGACTGTTGAAACCTCTGTACCATCAACTTGTTTTCAGTAGCTGGCGTCGATTTAAAAACTGACTATACGCAGAACAAGTTCTCTGTTTCATTGTTTCTTCTGTTTTAGGAATGAAAACACCATGTTCCCGTATCACAAAACAATATTTATCTACAAGAACAAAGCAATAATTACTCCACAATTAACGTACTAAATTGTAAGCATAGTGTTCAATAGATATTGGAATGTGTACCTCAAGTTTAAGTTTGTAGTTGCATATAAGCAATAATAAAAAAAAATCATGAGCCTGAAATATGAATCACTTTAATCTACGATGTTTACATGAATAGACATGGTCACATTGTTTTCAGAACTCTAACATTCAGGCAGACATTGCTCTAAGGGACTGCTCAACATGAAACTGCTTAAAACTGAGTCATTCTCAATAGAAGACGGGCCTTTATATGCGTATTGCATAAGTCACAATTGTCAAAGTGTTCCCCACACACTCTGCAGTGCAGAAAATGCGAACATGGAAGAAACAGAATCTCACGAAGATTTTCTTTACATGTGATGCACATTGCTTTCTCTTTCTTTTTTCGTGTCTCCTTCCTCAGTGTTTCAAGACTTGCGTCTGACAAAGAAAAAAAATATCAAATCAGTGCATAGGCATAGACGAGGGTTATCCTTAATTCGTAAAATTACCAATATTGATTTACAAGATATCTTACTTTCGATGTCGAAATCTGCCATTATACCATCACAATATGGCGCATGAATTGGGCATACCTAATTGAAGACCTACAGGTAATTAAAGACCTACGGAAGACCTACAAAAATGTGGGCAATATATATAAAAACTAATATGATTTTCTGATTAAGCATATCAGAAATACATGTATCTATTAAACAAACAATTTTGATAAAAATAAGTTTTAAAGTGTAGTTTTAAGGCTCGGTATGGGTAACTATAAGAACGATAACTCGCTTAAATATATAATATCTACAAATACGCTGTTTAATTGTTAATCATTGCTTTTAGTTTTTAATACATACTTTTCAAACATTTTCCTGATCTTAAAACAAAGAAAATATAACAAAATGATTAACAATTGAACAGCTGATTTGTAGGAATGATATTTACGCGAGTTATCGTTCTTACGCTAAGTCATCCAAGAAAAATATAGTTCCCCATACCGAGGTTTAAAAATACACTTTAAAACTTATTTTTATCAGACCTTTATGTGAGTAATATATATTTGAGACATGATTAATCCGAAAATCGTATTAGTTTTGATATATATAGCCCACATTTTTGTAAATGTTCCGTAGGTCTTCAATCAGCTGTATGTCTTCAATTAGGCAGGTCGCATTAATTTACGAATGAAGAAAATAAACTATCACAGAACAAACAATTGAAAGATTAAAATTATACACAATATCCTCGAAGTAACTATTATGATAAGGCACAAAAATTCTGAATAATTCATTTTCTATATTTAAAAACATCCCTAAAATACTTGTATGATAAAAATAGCGAGGTCTTTTTTTTTTTACTTGAGAATGTACATGTATTGTTTTGGTAGGTTTTGTCGTCAGTAGAAAGTAATGATAATTTAAATAATAAAATCTTTCGCTTCAAGGTTCTTGAATACATTTAATGCGAAACCAATTGTATATGACTTTATGATTTATTTGAATTACATAAAAGAAACAGGAAAACTTTAGCTGAGAAACAAAGCACATACATGTATATTGCAACTTCCGGTAGAGGTCCTCTGCCCTTGGTTCCGGACGATACTCCCTGGAAATTCATTATATCTAGTATGGACACATATCAAGATCGAAAGAGTCCATGACAGTAATAAAATCATTATATGGAATCGTCAGGCTCTATAACTCTGACCCTGAGAACGTTCACTTTACAGATTCATTAGAAGCTTGAAATAATAGAGACCAGAGTTTTTTTAATCATTAGAAATAATGTTAGATAAATATAAAATTGTGGATGTTTTTTTTCTTCAAATTTCTGGAAGTTGGCTTAAAAAAAATCAAAGAGATTTAAGGAATTCATTTAGAAAATTCATTGGACAGTAACGCGAAAACTTGTCATATGACACAAGAAGAATTGAAGAAGCCTGAGACCATTACTATGTTGCACTACTCAAAATCGTTACCTTTAAAGAACACATCATATTTCAATGGGGAAAAAAACCCATTTAAAGAGAATATTTATAAATAAAGAGTCAATCATGATATTTAAACTTGTCCACATTTTCGTCTTGTTCAAAACAGTTTGTGCATAAAATATTTTGAAAATAAATAACGTATTATATGAGGACAGTCATTTTGTAATCTGACAAATAGTGTATCGATTGAAAAAAACCCCACAAGTTCCAAAATTCATCAATTGATATACCACTACCTTAGCGCAAACCATCAATTAAAATACAAAATAAAATAATATATTACTGATGACTGTTATATCATTTTTATCCTTACTTTACATGATGTGGTGTCAGTAAGAGCAGAATTAAAGTGAAAATAAAGATATTTATGAAAGAAAAATGAAAACAAACTTATCTTTTTATACTTCGGACTACTGTATGCAATTCCTTAACCATGTTTAATCCGATTGATCTCGGAAGGGAATTAAATAACTAAATTGTACAGGTACAGGTATGGAACTTTGGAACTTTGCCAATCGTTACAATGTATACATTGTAAAGATAATATCTACGCACATGAATGCCTTGTGTGATAAAGAACGGTGCAAAGATTAAACTTAAGTACATTATATCAGAACAGTGTTTAAATAAACAGGGGAAAATATGAATACTTAAAACTTTATTATGGTGTTTATAGGCACGGTTGTATTTACAGCACAAAGGTGACGGGCCGCCAGCAGGACCAAGAGCAGGCCCCAACAAACAACACTAACATAAGAAAAAAGCAATTTCAAAGTGAACAAACAACATTTTTTCTTCCAAAGTCAATATTATTTGACATTCACAATTCAAAACTACCAACATTCACAGTTCAAAGTCCACCATGGTATGAAAGAGTGTTTTTGAGTCTAAGAGGTGCAGAGGTCAAACATCTCATGACCTTGACCCTGGGAGGTGCAGAGGTCAAGGAGTTGTAGAGTTTCACATTTTCATAAATTCCGACACGACACGCTCGTAAGCGCCACAAGTTTCCTACCTTGAATGGCAATACTGACAATCATGGCAAGAAACTGCTTAGTCTTGGAAATGTAATGGTTATGCTTATTGAGCCATTTGTTCTAACATCGCCCCTTTGTATAACTCTTGCTGGGGAGCTAGGATGGCTAACTACAATGTACTAGTAATTCGCCTTCCCTAAGCAGCCCGTGAAAAACTAAAGAAAATCCAGCAGAAAACAGAATAGACTCATAAACATTGATAAAGATACATGGAAGCATCTGGCTAGCTAAAATATGTTTTGCTATTGGAAGCCTGCTATTTGCAGTATTCCTCAAACGTTTCATACCTTGCTAAACTTTCACAACCAAAAATTCAGAATTCCTTGAAACATCGATGTAACAAGCCATGTATGAATGGGCTGTGGAATAGGCTAAATGTTTAACATGTGTGACCGGTCGACAGGGGATGTTCACTCCTTCTAGGCACCTGATCCCACCTCTTATGTGTCCAGGGGTCCGTGTTTGCCCAACTATCTATTTATTTTGCATGCATTGCTAGTAGGAGTTATGAGATTGATCACTGTTCGTTATCTTCACCTTTCATATAAATATAAAATAAATTGAACTATTGAAGCTAGGCTAGGTGGCCCAATTTTGATTGATCCGATTTTCTGAGCAAAACTTGTAATACGCCTGGAGATTTGCATTGTGATCTCCGTGTTTTGTGACAGTGAAGCAGCTAATAATTTGTTGAGTTCAAACTGGCTCTGAGGACTGTGAAGGAGGAGGGGATTGGCAGTGAAACTGGATCTGCTTGACGATTTTTTTTCATTGTTTGCGAGAAATAGAATCAGCAATGATACTAAGTTTAGTGGGAATATATTCTGCACAGAATAAATTGTTATACTGCATTTTAAAACAAGGGGCTGAACCAGGGACATAACCAACTTTGACTTTGAGGATTGCTATTTGCTTTTGCTACAAGGGCTTGATTATCGATTTAAAGAATGATTTTTGTTGGTAAGCTTATCCCCACATAAATAGACTGCAAACACCATCAGTATTAGCTCTAAAATGTCATAACACCTACCAAAAGGAGGAACAACCCAGGTAACAACATTCACCTTGCAAATATCGTGCACAAACTAAGTTTAAAGCCTAAAAATAACCTGAAGTTCAAGCAAGGTTTTTTTATTTATTGTTTTCATCATTTTAAACACAAATACATATACACCTTTTACTCATACTCTCATACAGATTAAAAAAGCGATATAGAAAATGACATGTATATTCTAGTACTTATTGTTGAGAAAAGAAGAAGAAATGCTCTTTATCATTTTAAAATTGAAAAGACATTTCCATTTAGACCATTTCTTTTTGTAAAATATTTGTTCAGTAAATTTTCCCTTCAAAATGTAGTAATTTTATAAACATTTCAAAACATCATCAATAAGCATTCTAAAAGTATTGCATGACAATACATAGTCCCATACCGGTTGCAAAATTTACTGTACCACAACAATATTCAAATTTTATTATGTAGGTTATGGTAAAAGGGAAAATTGTGAAACTAGGATAGGAATGGTTGGAATTCAAGTAGAGACTAGACCAGAAAAAAAGACAAATTTATTTATATAGGTTTCGGTCTTTAACCAAGTCAATAAACTGTGACATGTAGGTGATCATGGATAATTTAGCTATATTGTTGTATTATTATGTTAGAAGTTTTAATGAGTGTAGTATTATTATCTACAGAGATAAAAAAAAAACTTGAATGTAAACTAACAATTCATGCTATTTTTCTAAGTCCAAGGGCCATAACTAAATGAAAAATAAACGGATGGAGACGATATTTCAACTTGGTCTGTAACTTGTTATAGCAAAGCAATGTACCAAATATCAAATGAATATCTGCAAGCACAAAAAAAGTCTGTAAAACTGATAATTCATGTTATTTTTCTAAGTCCAAGGGCCATAACTAAGTAATAAATCAACGGACCGGGACCAAATTCAAACTTGATCTGTAACTTGTTATCGCAAAGAACGTACGAAATATCAAATGAATATATGTAAGCACAACCTAAAAAAGGTCTGAAAAACTGATAATTCATACTATTTTTCTAAGTCCAAGGACCATAACTAAGTGAAAAATCAACGGACCAAGACGAATTCGAACTTGATCTGTAACTTGTTATGGCAAAGCAACATACCAAATATAAAATAAATATCTGCAAGAACAGAAAAAAGTGCAGAAAACTGGACTGACGGATATACGGACGGAGCCCAAACCTAAAGTCCCTTTCGACTTAGTCGGTAGGGGACTAAAATCAATAATGACATTCTTTCTTGAAAATTGGAATATGCATCTCTTTACTAAAAGGATTATAAAGTTTAAAACCATGTGTTCTTTTTCTGGGAAACCACAATACCAGTTTGTACATTAAATCCCATTCTTTTACCAGCTTTTTGAAAAATCCAATCTGATAATTTTGTCCCTAGTGTAGAGACAGAAGGACAATAAAAGAGATTTGCTTAATTGTTTCTTGTTCTAGTGCACATATTGAACAAAGAGGATAGTTCTTAATTTTTGACATAAGTAGGAGTTTGGTAGCACTTACTATTCTATGAATGATTATATAGTTGAACCAAATCAGTCCTGAATCTTTTGTTACAGATTTGATGTTTGTATATACATGTTTCCAATTTGAATCTAATTGCAAATTCAAATCAATAATCCATTTGTTTTCCACAAATAGGTCGATGCTGTTATTTTGATATTAAATAGTCATAAATATTCCTAGAACCTTTTTTGTATTTACACAGAATTTTAATGAATTCAGGTTGATATGGTTGAAAAATTGTATCATGTATAAGCAGTTTGATAGTTGTCTATGAGTGCACAATAGCTTGTCTCAATCCTTCATATGTAGTAAATGGAATCTGAATTGAGTAATCATTTGTGATACTCTGGTAGCTGATAAAGTTGCCTTGCGTATCTAATAAATCAAATATCATATGAAACTCTTTGTCATATAATTACTTGCAAAATATGTATTTATTTTGAATCTTTATTTTATCATTATACCATAGAATTTTTATAAGTTGCTGTATCCACTGTAAACTTGGTTTGGGAAGCGAAATGAACAAGTGCGTATATTTTGATAGAAACAAACTTTTCACTATTGTAATTTTTTCTATGCGAGAAATATATCTTTTTGACCATTGGGTTATTTCTTTTTGGATAGCTGTAAGCCTGTTGTCAAAATTAAGCTTTTCCATGTTCTTAAGGTTTACAGTACATGTAATCCTTAGAACTGTGAATGGTTCTGCTGTCCATTGTAATCCAGTATCACTACAAAAATTATCTTTAGTATTAAACTTAGAAACAACCTAAATTGATTTGGTTTTGGAAATATTGGGTTTTAAACCTGAAAATTTTGACTATTGAAAGAGATCAGGAGCACTTTTTAGACTTTTTTCTGATCCATCCAAAAATAAAACTATGTCATCTGCATATTGTATTAAACAAATTTATTTTGATGCCCGTGATATGTTTGGTTTGTGGTTTCATATGGCCTAAAATTTCGACATAAAGGTTGAATAAATAAGGTGATATTGGATCACCTTGACGACAACCTCTGCCAATTTCAAAGAATTGTGAAAAAACATCATTTTTAATAACACATAATTTGGCCTTATTGTATAACACTGATACCCATTTGATAAGATCAGGACCGAAATTTAAAAAATAAGGTTTTGTACATAAATTTCCATAATATAGAATCAAATGCTTTTTCAAAATCCACAAGTAAGAGTACACCTGGGATATGTTTTTCATGTACAGAATCTATTACATCGTATATCAGTCGTGTATTTCCCCCAATAAACCTATCTTTGAGGAAGCCCTTTTCATTGTCATGTATTAGAAAATCAAGAACATTTTTTAATTCCATTTGCTATACACGCAGAAACAATTTTGTATGTTACATTAAGAAGTGATATTGACTACGGATAACTCCGTTTACCTGATCAGGATATAGGGTGTGACCGGTTGACAGGGGATGCTTACTCCTCCTAGGCACCTGATCCCACCTCTGGTGTGTCCAGGGGTCCGTGTTTGCCCAACTATGCAAGGTGTCAAAATCAATGTGCCAAAAACGGCTTAACAATCGGTATGAAACATGTCAGACAGCATTTGACCCAATGCGAGGTTGTACTGACGAACTAGATCGTTATAACAACCATAGAACTTGCGAAATGCTGACTTCAATCGAGACTGTTGAAACCCCTGTACCATCAACTTGTTTGTCAGTAGCTTACCTCGATTTAAAAACTGACTATACGCAGAACAAGCTCTTGCATATCGAATCAGTTGAGATATATAAACACCATATGCAGGTGATAATGGAATATTGCTACATAAATATGGGAAGTTGACGATGGAGAAGCTGAAATCATCCCGTTTGTCATACAGTTGAGATGTCAGTTTGCTGTTAATGTCTACTTTCAATAAAATATCTAAATATGAAGCAGAAGTGGACGACTCTGTGGTGTCCTTTATTTCGAGCTCACAGGGATATATCAAATCGACATATGAATGAAAGCTATTATTGTTAATAGACAAAACGTCATCGATATATCTAAATGTCGAATTGAAAGCCACAGCGAGAGATTTTTTCTTCTCGCGTAGAAATTTTTGAATAAATTCTGCTTCATATGAATATAGAAACATCTATTTTGTGTTGTTTGTGTGAGCTATGAGATTGATCACTGTTCGTTATCTTCACCTTTCATAAGTCGCCAATCTGTAGGTAATTTCCGAGGTTTGTCTCCTTGTTTCTGTGTTACAAACAGTTCCCTTACATTAAATCCAAAAAATTATTGACCTAATTAAAAAGCATCGAAGATCTTTCAAAAAACAATTGACAAATTCTGAAGTAAATTCGTCACTTTCAGGACTTTTACCATTAGACACATTTTAGTGCTAAAAGGGCTTCTTCATTGTTTATATATCCCTCTAATTTTTTTGACATGTTGTCATCAAGTATTCTAACATCATTCTTATCAATAATGGTATAATAATGGTATCAATGTTCACATCTTGTAATTTATTATTATAACTAGAATAAAGATTTTAGTAGAATTTCTCAATTTCTGCTCAAATATGTGTTATATCCAGGTGTCAGTATTTGCCAAACTCTCTATTTTGTATTGCTTATAGGAGTTGTAAGATTGATCACTGTTCATTATCTTCACCTTTCATAAATGAGTTATGAACCGACATCCTGAATTATCTCTCTTTGGAACTTGCCATATTGGTGAAATACGAAGATTAGAAAGAGGCAACTCTTCGTATGGTCTGCCAATCTTGCATAAATCGATTGTTTTACGATTTTTCTTTAATAGCTTGGTGTTCATATGCTGATATCAAGTTAGCTAATTGTATATGTAACTGAAATTACTGAGTAAATCCTAGATGTAGTTTGTTTGCCACTGGTCTATTGGGGTATTGATCTAAAAAAAAATAAATCAGAACTGGAACTCTCATTGGCGTTTTGCCTAAACCCCAAATTTGGTTGGTTTAGGAATTGGTTTCTTGGTCTTTGCGTAGAAAAATAAGGCCCTCTATATATGAATGGTTGGTTTTGTTGCCCTCTGAAAGTAGCTGCTGAATTTGACACTGAAAACTGATGTTTCCCTTGGGAGCAAACATTGTTGAGGGATTTGTATGCATTTCCTTACGGATGATGAATCCCTGGTCAGTGCGTTATGACATGTTGCATATCATAGCACAATCACATATGATCAATGGAAATTGCTGCCATATCGTTTAGGATTGAAATTTTAAAATTTCCCAGCTAGAGCGTGTTTCAGACAGGGGATGATTACTCCTCCTAGGCACCTGATCCCACCTCTGGTGTGTCCAGGGGTCCTTGTCTGCTCAGCTCTCTATTTTGTATTGCATATATGAGTTATAAGATTGATCACTGTTCGTTATCTTCAGCTTTCACTCAGTTATGACATAAAAGAACCCTCACTGTTACAGCCCTCCGCGCTAAGGATAGATTTAAATTTTTCGTACTTTACCTAATTCCACAATTAATTCCACATTTAGTAATCGTACGTATACTCTAACAGCCCTTTCAAAAGATGAAATTTATCAAAATCATGCTTCAGTTTTAGAAACATTTAATATCCCAGTCAATGAGATGGATGGCTAGGAATTACCATATCTACGGTATATTGGATTCTTAAACTTCACAAAAATCCTACAAGAAAGATACATTGCTAGATCGAGTAAATGTTCTATCAAGCCCCCATCTTTGCTCCTCACAAAAATATTAACAGCAGAAACTTCAAACGTACTGCGCCATAACATATGTCTGAAGCAGGGTAAATCAAATGTGGACTCTAAAATATCTATAGAACTTTCAGTGAATTTAAAATAACAAAACATTTCTCAAATCAACATCATCAAAACATAAGACACCTAACACGACCATTACCCACGATAAATTAAAAACTAGACTTTTGGACACCATAGACATTTGATGTATACCTATTTATTAGTAACTGGTTACCTACTAGTGGACTTTTGCGAAAAGGGCTGACTTTTACAGTCAACGGCTGACTTTGACACAAGCATAATATACGGAAACCTTTTCGTGACATATCTGTACATACATGAATAAGTGATGAACCGATGCATTGTACAGAAATGTTAGTTGTCCAAAGAGTACCGATTTGTCCCGGTTCATTTCCATACTCGTGCTGTTTCTGGAACAGTAAAGTCTATGTGACCTAATCTCGCCATATATTCCTCCTGCACCCCCGCTCCCGTGGGGATCCGGGTTAGAATAGGTCCTCAGTACCCCTTGCTTGTCGTAGAAGGCGACTAAATAGGGCGGTCCTTCGGATGATACCGCAAAAACAGCAGGTGTGGCACGATAAAGATCCCTCCTGCTGAAAGCCCATAAGCGCCATAGGCCTAAATTTTGCAGCCCTTCACCGGCAGTGGTGACGTCTCTATATGAGTGAAACATTCTCGAGAGGGACGTTCAACAATATTCAATCAATCCCGCACCCCCGGAGCCTTAAGGATGGAGCAAAAATTGATCAAAGTTAAAGCATCTTCCCTATAACCTCACAGGGCTCACGGCGGGTGTGACCGGTCAACAGGGGATGCTTACTCCTCCTAGGCACCTGTAATTCCGAATTGTCGGTACGCTTAGCATGCACTGTGTTGTGATTAAATAAACCTGTATAACGACTTCATACATTGTTATGATAAAAGAAAACGCAAAGCTCTTGCATAATAAACTTACATGTACATTCGATTTATCATGTTGCGATGACTTTTGTAAAGTTTGAACATGAATCAATTTACCTGTGCGAGTTAGGATTTTACACCTGCAATGTATGTATGCATGCAAAAATGAAATGAATTGTTTTTATTTTTTAATAATTCTCAGACAAATGAAAGAGGTTCAGGCGGTTTAAAACCTAACAGGCGCACTATAACAATATTGCAACGTACAGTGATCTGAACACACTCACCATTGCTTAGAGAAATACTACCATATCACTAGAAACGCTACATGTGGCTCTCTAGCGAAGCAATAGAAATTCCTCACAAACTGTTCGCTACACTTCCTACGCTCAGGAAAGCTTCGTTCCGAAGCTTAGCATGGATCTTCTCCGATTGTTTGGCACCTCTTCGGCAAAGACATCCGCCCTTCACGACGACAACCACCGTTGTCCCCGGACGAAACCCCGTCCGTACATGGACACAAAGTCCCAGAAATACTCTATCTGAAGCAGGTCTCCCACCAAACATCAGTCACTACCCTGCCATGATTTTGTAACGTGCAGTGGTTTAAACACGCCCGCCTTTGCTTTTGCGTGATCAAGATAAATCACCAAACAAACAAAAAAGTTAGATGAAGAGCGAGGCAGTAGAAGATCCCTGTATAAATGTTAACAAGTCGATATTACATATATTTAACGATATTGTGCTTCCATACCATACGCAGGTTTAAATGTCCAAGTCAGTCGTTGATTGTGAAAGTCAGCCCTTCTCGCAAAAGTCCACTAGCAGCCTGCTAATTAAAGCGAGAAAAGCTAGTAGGGATTCATTTCCAAGGAATTGTTTTTATCATATCTAATATCTAATGGCCTTCATTTCGACATTTAGATATATCGACCCGCCCCTTCTTCAGGACAAACGAAAAGAATTACATAATATGGTCAATATCAACAGAGAATAATAACAAAAACTACATATAAATACATAATTAGCAC
This sequence comes from Ostrea edulis, assembly GCF_947568905.1. Classification (NCBI taxonomy): domain Eukaryota; kingdom Metazoa; phylum Mollusca; class Bivalvia; order Ostreida; family Ostreidae; genus Ostrea; species Ostrea edulis. Next base: position 66,711,327 of record NC_079167.1, read on the forward strand.
TACAACTACACTAATCTACAAACGTATTTACAACCCAGACTACATGTAGTCTTCGTTGTAAATACGTTTGTAGATCAGTGTAGTTGTAGTGCTAGATGTATTTATATGTAGTTTTTATTATTATTCTCTGTTGATATTGGCCAATTCTTTTCGTTTGTCCTGAAGAAGGGACGGGTCGTCCCGAAAATTTGACAATCTGGTTGTTCGTGTAGTTGGTCATTTTAGTGCTTTGTATATATATATATATATATATATATATATATATATATATATATATATATATAAAGCACAAACAAACAATTATAACACCCAACCTTACGTTTACCCCTAGGATCTAAACGATACATGTGAAAATCAATTAATTAATATATAAAGCACTAAATACCGTACGTCGCTGGTTCGACCCCGGGCTGGGGCGAAAATTTTCAGTACCTAGTTGTGATTATTTAGTGCTTTATATATTAATTAATTGATTTTCACATGTATCGTTTAGATCCTAGGGGTAAACGTAAGGTTGGGTGTTATAATTGTTTGTTTGTGCTTTATATTAAATATTCTATACAATTGCATCGAGAGATCCACTCTCCTTATAAAATATCTTAAACACTGAATGACACAGCGACTGTGTGGGATTGCATCAGTGTGTATAAGTAGCGCTTTAGGAGCATAACAAAGCTTCCTTTTTAGGGAAGTCGTTGTGGCTGAGTGGACTTACGCACTGGTTTGACAATCTTGCTAGGCGGTGGGTGCCGTACGTCGCTGGTTCGACCCCGGGCTGGGGCGAAAATTTTCAGTACCTAGTTGTGATTATTTAGTGCTTTATATATATATATATATATATATATATATACGCTTTAGAACTTTACGCTCTAAATTACCTTTATTTTTACACCTGTTTCGTCTTTTTTTTTTTTTAACCTTTTCAATCAAATATCTATATTTTATATTTTCTTTGATATTGTTACTACTTTTTTATTCAATAAAACTCTAATGAACTATATTTTGTATTCTACGATCGTTATTTCGGTCATCTGCTACATACCTGTAATCATGGAAGCTCGGTAAGTACACAAATCAAAATGTTTTGAAAAAATACATTTACGATTCAAAAGTTAAAGTTTTGAAATTGGAGTCAAACCCCAAGGTCAAGGTTACACGGTTACACATCACAGCATCAAATGAAGTTTATTGACGTAAGAAATCTTAATACAAAATATGAAAGCCATACCTTAGATAGTTCAAGAGATATTGCCTAGGTTAGATTTTCTTAAAAGTAGGTCAATGTCAAAAAGGCGAAAATGTTGGTTCCAAAAGATAAGTCTAGTCACAAGGAATACATATATGAAATATGAGAACTCTATCACTCACCATTCAAAAGGAGCAAGGTTCAAGTTTCAGAAAGACAGGACAAAAACAATATATACTCCCTGAATTTAGCTACGGGGGCATAAAACACTTGAATCCACAGACCTTAGGAACATCCGTATTTTGATTTGGTTTAGTAACGCTCTGTTGATTTTGACAAGGAGTTTGTTTTTTGTTTTTAATTACCTATATATTTTCCATATCAAACTTTGATCTTCTATTATGGCTTCATCTTACCTCTGGAGTCCCTGAATTGAACAAATTTGAATTGCACTACTGGAAGATCCTTGCATATTAATATGAATAAATATTGTTCCTGTTGTTCATAAGAATAAGATTTTCAAAGATGTTTCTCTATCTATTTCCATATATAACTTTGATCTATTGTGACCCCATCCTACACCCGTGGGTTGTGGTTTGAACAAACTTCAATCTGCACTACCTGGGGATGCTTGCGTATTGTATTCATGGACCTCTTGTTATTGAGAAGATATTTTCCTATATTCCCATGTCAAAATTTGATTCCCTATTATGGTTCCACGCTGCCTCCGGGGATCAGAATATGAACAAATGTGCTTCCGCACTACCTGGGAATGCTTGTACATTAATTGTAAAACTTATACGGTGCCAATTTTGATGCACCAGATGCGCATTTCGACAAATAATGTGTATGATTTATCATCGCCCTGTTGTTCTTGAAAAAATCTTTTAAAATGTGTCCTATATATCCCCTTTTAAAACCTTGATCTCCTTTCGTGACCCCATCCTATCCCCGAGGCCAACAAACTTAAAAATGCACTACATGGAGATGGTTGCATATTGATACGAGTATTCATGGCCCTGCTGTAAGTTTTTAAGAGATGTTTTGCTATATATGTAAAACTTTGTTCCCCTATTATGGTTCCATCGTACCCCTGGGGACGACAATTTGAACAAACTTGAATTTGCGCTACCTGGAAATGCTTGCATATAATATGATTATTGATGGCCTTGTTCATAAGATGTTTTAAAGATTTATCCTACATATTACCATGGAAAACTTTGATCCCCTATTGAGGACCCACCCTATCCCTGGGGCATGATTTGAACAAAGTTAAATTTATACTATGTCAGCAGGCATTCATATGAATTTCAACTTTCCAGGAAGTTTATGTCATACATTTCAAAATATATCTGACTGAAGAGGCACAATCATTCCGTAAAGTTCGTATTTGATGCCATATTTTGATAGAAAAATCTTAATCATACACTGATAAGAACATCATTCCTCTTCATGTATAAAACATGAAAATATATTTATCACTATGAGATGAAGATCCAGCTACCTACAATTTTCAAAACAAACTTGAAAGGTGGGGGTATTTTTCATCAAGATGTAAACGTAGCTGAATATCTAAAACTATATAACATTTTCAGGTATGAATATCGCTTCTCTTCATGTATAAAACACTCCATTGATAAAAAATGAAAAATTAATATCCATCTACTTTGGATTTTAGAAAAAAGCATTGGAATTATAGAAATTTTCTATCAAAAAGAATTGGTAGCTGGTACCCCAGTCAAGACATCTAATCACCCAAACAGCTCATTAATTACATTAAATCAAATATTACTTTAAGCTAAATAATAAGCTACTCAAGATTTTACAAGAACACTTGAAAGTTATTTTTACACTGATCATAACAATATTTATTAAGTACATGTACAGTGTATTTAGCAAAGTCAAACATGTTATTTGGAATTAGTGTGAAAATAACTATTTTCCATGTGCAAAAACCGGAATTGAATTTTAGGTAAAATTAACACCAACTGTTCAAGGTAACTTGGAGGAAACTTTTAAAACATTATGTGTATTTTCAATGACATGTATAAGTAAATGGCTACCGAAATCATGATTTGTGACGATGGATCACAAATAGAGCACATGTACATACATGTTCTCTGTTCTCTTTATATACATTATCTATGAACATGTAAAATAACTTAAACATCTTACATTTATCATCTTCCCATATATAATGATATATAAACCCTGTAATATGTTACCTGTAGCTGGTTTCTACATGCTATAGCTTGTCTGTCTAAAAGTAGGATGATACTACTAATTATAGCAGTTCTCACAAGCAACATCTGCTACTAGTAACTAGTACATGTAGCTGTTCTCACAAGCAACATCTGCTACTAGTAACTACTACATGTAGCTGTTCTTACAAGCAACACTACTAGTAACTACTACATGTAGCTGTTCTTACAAGCAACATCTGCTACTAGTAACTAGTACATGTAGCTGTTCTCACAAGCAACATCTGCTACTAGTAACTACTACATGTAGCTGTTCTTACAAGCAACACTACTAGTAAATGGCCACTGGCAGTTACATGTAGCTTCTCACTGGAAGTGGTCCAACACTAGTGGATATATTTTCCAATTTCAAGTACCTGGTTGCTATAAGTCAGTTTATCTCATATTAAATAGACAGACGCTAGTAGTTCTCTACTGGTAGCTAAAGTTACCGATCTTGTATTTCATGCAAATTTGAAATTATCAGTTTAAACTGACGTATTATAGTATTTTGCAATTGAAATGAGGAAATTTTGTGAAAACCGTTTTTTTTTTCTTTCTTTTTTTTCTACATCCATTTGCATTATCTTTTGAAATAAGACAATTGTATATCAATATGGGATTTCACAGAAATATCCTAGGTACATGATGTGTTGAATGAAACAAATAAATATACTATGAATGTGTTAAAAGGTGAACGGATCTATAAGACTTAAGTCATTCAACATGATATAGCCTCTCTGGACAGATGTCAATGATCCTTTATATAGTACTGTGTATCTCTCTATCGAAATCGTTTCTTCTGGTTTAGAAATGAAAACACCATGATCCCGTATCACAAAACAATATTTATCTACAAGAACAAAGCAATACTAATTCCACAATTAAAGTAGAAAAACATAAGCATAGTGTTTAATGGATGTTAATAGGTTTGTTTACAGAACTATTACAGGTTTGTAGTTTTATACAAGCAAACAATAAAAAAGAGTACATGAATCTGAAATATGAATTATTTTACATGATTAGACATTAGTCATGTTCACATTGTTTTCAGAACTCTAACATTCAGGCAGCCATTGCTGTAAGGGACTGCTCAACATGAAGCTTTTGGAAACTGAGTCATTCTCAATAGAAGACGGGACTCTATATGTGTTTTGCATAAGTCACATTTGTCTACGTGTTCCCCACACACTCTGCAGTGCAGAAAATGCGAACATGGAAGAAACAGAATCTCACGAAGCTTTTCTTTACATGTGATGCACATTGCTTTCTCTTTCTTTTTTCCCGTCTCCTTCCTCAGTGTTTCAATACTTGCGTCTGACAAAGAAAGACATCAAATCAGTGTATAGACGAGGATCATTATTAATTCTTAAACATTACTAATATTGATTTACGAAATATCTTACTTTCGATATCAAAATCTGCCATTATTCAGTCAACATGGCACATGATTTTACAAATGAAAAAAAAATCTCAAAACGAAGAACTGAAAGATCAATATATACACAATATCTTCATAATTATTATTATGATAACGCAAAAAAAAAAAAATCCTAATAATTCATTTCCAGTTATTTAAAATATCCCTAAAATACCTGCATGATATATAATAGCGAGGACTATTTTTACTCGAGAATGTATTTTTTGGGGGGTAATTTTTGTTGAACATTGTCATAGTACAATGTAATGATAATTTTAAAAATCCATAGAATAATTGCATGCTAAAAATAGGGAGTACTATTTTAACTCGAGAATGTATTTCTTTGGGTACTTTTTGTTGTTGTTCTAGTAGAAAGTATTGATAATTCAAATGATAAAATCTTTCGCTTCCGGGTTCTTTAATAGATTTAATGCAGAACTAATGACATATGATATTATGATGAAAGTTGAAGATAACGAACAGTGATCAATCTATTGATTTCATTTAAATTAAACAAACAGAAAATTGTTAGATACATGGGAAATGTGGCACACGTATTGCAACTTCCGGTAAAGGTTATCTGCCCTTGGTTCCTGTCGCTACTCATATGAAATTCATTATTTTTATTAATTAGACACATCGATATAGAAAGAGTTCGAGACCGTAATGAAATAATTACAAAGAGTCTCCCACTGCCATCACTCTGACCCCCTGACAACGTTCAAATTTACAGATTCATGTAAAACGTGAAATAATAGGGACCTGGCTTTTATTCACTAAAACATTATATAATACATGTGAATGAAATCATGGATAGGTTTTAGAAAAATTTTGGATGCTGATTAAAAATAATAGAGATTGGAGGAATTCATTTAGAAAATTAATTAGACAGTAACGCGAAGAGTTGTTCATATATCGGAAGAAGAGCTGAAGAAGTGTGAAGGAATTACTCTATTTGCATTTTCGAAACTGTTACTTTCAAAGAAGATATATTTTAATGAAAAACAAGAAGTTAAAGAATATTTACAAATAAAGGGCCAGTCATAATATTCAAACATGCCAACCCATTTTTTTTGTACAAAACATTTTGGGCATCAACCATTTTTAAGATAAATAGCATATGATATGAGGACAGTCATTTTGTAATCTGACAAATAGCGAAGCGAGAGAAAAACTCGCAAGTTCCACAGCTCACCAGTTGATACATCACTACCTTAGCATAAAAAGTCAATAAAATTACCAAATATAATCATTTACTAATAAATGCTATACTATTCAAAATTGTTACTTCATATTGAATTACAATACGTTACGTGATATCAGTAAAACTTTTAAAAACACATCTTTTTAGACTTGCATATTATTAGTATTATAGATGGTTAAATCTTTATGGTTTCTTTACCATCATTTTAACATGACCTTTTCAAGTGTATAATTGTATATTTATTTCAACTATTGTATTTTATATCATTTGATTGTACGGCGTGGAACTTTCTTCATGCACATCATGTTTTAGATTTTAGTAATTTTACTTCACATTATTGATGTTTTGCTAGCATTGTTTTGATATTATCTGTCTTATTGCTATTATAATTTCCTTTTACTACTTTAATAACATGATGTATCATTTTTATTGTGTGTAGCGCTTTAGAGTGATTATTTATAGTCATATAAGGCGCTATATAAATAAATATTATCATTATTATTAAGGGAGAAAAGAACAAAGTAAAATAAACTACATTTGAAAGAAAAATTGAGAAAAACTTATCTTTTTGTAATTCAGACTACTGGATATCTTCCTCCACCAAGTGGTGACCTATTTATTTATCGAAGTGACGGATATATATGTATTTGTAACATTGTCGCTTTATAAAATATGTACATTGTGAAGATTAAATAAAGTGACTATTATAACTGTAAATTTTTCCACTTGATAAATTGTGTACATTGTCAAGGGGCAATAAAACAAAACTTATATTTAAAGCACGGTGTCGAGAGGAGCGTTCTCGGGACTGCGCATTTTGAAAGCTGAATTTAATTGTTTCAATGAAATTTTTTTTTTTGAAAGAGTAATTAAACTTTATAATGTTCATATACAATATACACTTTATGCTGTGCATGATGACCAAGAAAGACGAAAGGTGTATTCTACCAGGGAACGCGACGTAATATCATGACTGAAGATGGAGTTAACACTACTGTAATCCCAATCTAATTAAGATTAGATCCTATGATCCGCTCAGCATTTCGCAAAAAAAAATTCTATGGTCGTTATAACGATCTAGTTCGTCAATACACCTACCATTGGGTCAAATGATGTCTGACGTGTTTCATACCGATTGTTAAGCCGTTCTTGGCACACTGATTTTAACTGCGGATAACTCCATTTACCTGATCAGGATATAGGGCTCACGGCGGGTGTGACCGGTCGACAGGGGATGCTTACTCCTCCTAGGCACCTGATCCCACCTCTGGTGTATCCAGGAGTCCGTGTTTGCCCAACTATCTATTTTGTATTGCTTGTAGGAGTTATGAGATTGATTGCTGTTCGTTGTCTTCACCTTTCTACTATCGTTACACATAGGACCTAACACCTCCGCGTTAAGGGTCACCTCAGCATGACTTATGATGTTATCCATTCAGAACGTCGCCTAGAAAATTTTCGGTGTCGTCTCAATCTTTCGGAGCAACATAATTTTCTGAAGCGTTCCGATAAATCCGAGTAAATAACAAACAATATGGCCGCAGTCACAGTTTCGCTGATACATATAGCACCACAGAGGCCCGGGTTTCGAGGATGCATTCTGATTAATGTATGCTGTCTTTGTGGGGTTTCTTGTATTGTGAAAGAGACGGATGACGAGGGTAAGGTTCTGGTCGAGAAATTGTTCAGAATGACAATGGCAGACGACGAATTAGCTATACACGTCACGTGTGTGTGTGAAATATTTTGGTAAGAAATAATTAAATATAGAAGGGAAATAGATGACATAACACAGTGTAAAGAAAGTAGGAGATTCAAGTTATAAACACCAGGATCAACCTCAGCTTTAAGGAAAAACCGACAAGTACGAGTCCGTAATCACTAGAGGTTAGTCTTCATTTGGTCATTTATAATCTTGTTTAGACAGATTAAACAATGGAATTAAAAATTAAAGCCTTTAGATAACACCTATATGTCTATATTATGAATTCTGTAAACTGAATATTGTATCATAGCTTAATCATTGGTAGGTAAGTAAACTGTATTAAACATCTGTTAAGTAGATTTCCCCACTGGAAATAAGCTAATATCAGTTTTTAGCTCACCTGAGCTGAAAGCTCAAGTGAGCTTTTCTGATCACCCGTATTCCGGCGTCCGTCCGTCTGTAAACTTTTCACATTTTCAACTTCTTCTCAACAACCACTGGACCAATTTGAACCAAAGTTGGCACAAAACATCCTTAGGTAAAGGGAATTCTAAATTGTTAAAATAAAGGGCCAGGCCACCTTCCAAGGGGAGATAATCAAGAAAAGGTAAAAATAGGGTAGGGTCATTAAAAATTCTTCTTCTCAAGAACCACTGGGCCAGAAAAGATGAAATTTATATGAAAGCTTCCTTATATAATGCTGATTCTAAATTGTTAAAATCATGGCCCGCGGGGGTCAGATGGGGGCATAATAGGGGATCAAAGTTTTACATACAAATATATCGGGAAAATCTTTAAAAATCTTCTCCTCAAAAACCACTGAGCTGGAAAAGCTGAGATTTATTTGAAAGCTTCCTTATATAATGCAGATTCTAAATTGTTAAAATCATGGCCCCCGGGGGTCGAATGGGGCCACAATAGGGGGTCAAAGTTTTACATACAAATATATAGGAAAAATCTTTAAAAAGCTTTTCCCCAAGAACCACTGAGCCAGAAAAGCTGAGATTTATATGAGAGCTTCCTGATATAGTACAAATTCTAAATTGTTAAAATCATGGCCCCCGGGGATCGGATGGGGCCACAATAGGGGATCAAAGTTTTACATACAAATATATAGGAAACATCTTTAAAAATCTTCTTCTCAAGAACCACTGAGCCAGAAAGGCTGAGATTTATATGAAAGTTTTCTTATATAATGCAGATTCTAAATTGTTAAAATCACGGCCCCCGGGGGTCGGATGGGGCCACAATAGGGGGTCAAAGTTTTACATACAAATATATAGGAAAAATCTTTAAAAATCTTCTTCCCAAGAACCATTGAGCCAGAAAAGCTGAGGTTTATATGAAAGCTTCCTGATATAGTACAAATTCTAAATTGTTAAAATCATGGCCCCCGGGGGTCGGATGGGGCCACAATAGGGGGTCAAAGTTTTACATACAAATATATAGGAAAAATCTTTAAAAATCTTCTTCCCAAGAAGCACTGAGCCAGAAAAGCTGAGATTTATATGAAAGCTTCCTGATATAGTACAGATTCTAAATTGTTAAAATCATGGCCCCCGGTTGTCGGATGGGGCCACAATAGGGGATCAAAGTTTTACATACAAATATATAGGGAGAATCTTTAAAAATCTTCTTTTCAAGAACCACTGAGCCAGAAAAGCTGAGATTTATATGAAAGCCTCCTTATATAGTGCAGATTCTAAATTGTTAAAATCATGGCCCCCGGGGGTCGAATGGGGCCACAATAGGGGGTCAAAGTTTTACATACAAATATATCGGGAAAATCTTTAAAAATCTTCTTCCCAAGAACCACTGAGCCAGAAAAGCTGAGATTTATATGAAAGCTTCCTGATATAGTACAGATTCTAAATTGTTAAAATCATGGCCCCCGGGGGTCGGATGGGGCCACAATAGGGGATCAAAGTTTTACATACAAATATATAGGGAAAATCTTTAAAAATCTTCTTTTCAAGAACCACTGAGCCAGAAAAGCTGAGATTTATATGAAAGCTTCCTGATATATTGCAGATTTTAAATTGTTAAAATCACGGCCCCCGGGGGTCGGATGGGGCCACAATAGGGGGTCAAAATTTTACATACAAATATATAGGAAAAATCTTTAAAAATCTTCTTCCCAAGAACCATTGAGCCAGAAAAGCTGAGGTTTATATGAAAGCTTCCTGATATAGTACAGATTATAAATTGTTAAAATCATGGCCCCCGGGGGTCGGATGGGGCCACAATAGGGGGTGAAAGTTTTACATACAAATATATAGGAAAAATCTTTAAAAATCTTTTCCCCAAGAACCACTGAGCCAGAAAAGCTGAGATTTATATGAAAGCTTCCTGATATAGTACAGATTCTAAATTGTTAAAATCATGGCCCCCGGGGATCGGATGGGGCCACAATAGGGGGTCAAAGTTTTACATACAAATATATAGGAAAAATCTTTAAAAAGCTTTTCCCCAAGAACCACTGAGCCAGAAAAGCTGAGATTTATATGAAAGCTTCCTGATATAGTACAGATTATAAATTGTTAAAATCATGGCCCCCGGGGATCGGATGGGGCCACAATAGGGGGTCAAAGTTTTACATACAAATATATAGGAAAAATCTTTAAAAAGCTTTTCCCCAAGAACCACTGAGCCAGAAAAGCTGAGATTTATACAGATTATAAATTGTTAAAATCATGGCCCCCGGGGATCAGATGGGGCCACAATAAGGGGTCAAAGTTTTTTTTTGTTTGTTTGTTTTTTGGTGTTTTTTTTGGATATAGTGCAGATTCAAGTTTGTTAAAATCATGGACCCCGGGGATTGGATGGGGCCTCAAGGGGGGCATCAAAGTTTTACATGCAAATTTATAGGGAAATTCTTTTAAAATCTTCTTCTCAAGAACCACTGAGCCAGAAAAGCTGAGGTTTATATGAAAGCTTCCTGATATAGTGCAGATTCTAAATTGTTAAGATCATGGCCCCCGGGGGTCGGATGGGGCCACAATAGGGGGTCAAAGTTTTACATACAAATATATAGGAAAAATCTTTAAAAATCTTCTTCCCAGAACCACTAAGCCATTTATATGAAAGCTTTCTGATATAGTGCAGATTCAGGTTTGTTAAAATCATGCCCCCCTGGGGTAGGATGGGGCCACAATAGGGGATCAAAGTTTTACATACAAATATATAGGGAAAATCTTTAAAAATCTTCTTCTCAAGAACCATTGGGCCAAAGAAGTGCACATTTACATGAAAGCTTTCTGACATAGTGTAGATTCAAGTTTGCAAAAACCATGGCCTCCAGGGGAAGGTTTGGGGCCATAATAGGGACTACGGTTTTACATGCAAATAGATATGGAAAATCTTCTGATATGGACCAAGGTGACTCAGGTGAGCGATGTGGCCCATGGGCCTCTTGTTAATATTGGTAATCCTTAGTTGATCATTCCATTATATTATTTCGTGTATCCATGTCACTCTTTCTTTACTTGTCATAATTGCATAGTAATGTATAGATGATATCAGGTTTCAATTTGTTATTCTGAATTTACGATCAAGACATGCTGTGATATTTTACACCAGGAGAAAAAAAAATGAAAAATATATAACAATAAACATGGCATGTTTAACTGACTATAAACATATTTACGTATGCTATAGAATGGTATACGTATGCTATAGAAATTGACAGAGCTACCGTTAACAAGTGCAGCTACATGTAGATGAGCGGACCCAGAAATCTTCCCAAGGGAGCGAAGTGACTAAATGGGGTGTAAAACCCGAGGTCCCATGTCACAGTAAGTGTGTCATGGTAACGATCCCTCCCTGCTTCAAGGCCTTAAGCACCGAGCATAGGCCTAAATGTTGTAGTCATTCACCGGCAATGGTGACGTCTCCATGAGTAAAAATTCTTGAGAGAGACACTAAACAATATACAACCAACCATTCACAAGCCTTTAATCAATCAAGTTAATCACGTGCATTTGGTGTCAAGGTTACAGTTGCATGTTTTCATAGATACAAGTACAATAATGAATTTTTCTGTCATAGTAAATTCAATCTTACCCTTAAATGATGAGGAGCGGACACGTATTTCCCATTTTCAATGAAATCTAATTGTATCTTGAAACTAAATGTAGTAGAGAAAATAAGTTGGAGATATTTATATCATTGTGATTAATTTGAAGAAATTTTTTTTTTCCCGATTTCTATTCAGCAACATTGTATCAAATGGTGATGGATACTGGTTAGTAAAAGATTAAGGGGCCAGGAGAGTCCCACTTTCTAGCAGTGGTATATTTATAGTGATTATGCATGACACTCAATGGGTGTGGGGAGGAGAAAATCACTTTGCCCTTTAACATGTCCAATTATCTACTATTCAAAATACAAAGTAAAGTTTTCTGCAACCCCCAACCACCCACTTTTATAGGTTCCCAATGCATGCACTGTAACTCCCTTCCTTGGACAAAATATTGCTGGATACTGTTACTGACTCAGTACACCTTTGGACTGGTAATGGGAATAAGACCCCCCAAAAAGTTCAACAAACGAAAAAAATATCAAAAAATTTGTTCCAATGAAAGACAGGGCGTATAATAGAACCAGTATTTTTTAAAAGAAGAATTCTGAATGCACCTGTATATGTATACCCTATGATTATGTATGGATACTCTGATATAGTCCTTATAAAAGTAATGGAGAGGTACAAGGATTTGAACTAGTTGACCCCCCATTTGAATTTAACTATAACTTTCTCACATCAGATCAATTTTTTTTTCCTAAAATGTAAAATTGCAATAAAATATGGTATTAACAATACTAGTATAGAATTTTTTCATTTTGAGTTTATTTCATCCAACAATTTCCATCAACCTCAGTGGATAGAGCTTATGGCTACCATGTGAAAGGCCTTTGGTTTGAATCCTGTCAATCCTCATTCACGTTTTATTATTTATTTTAAGTTTTTAATTGTACATTGATCTTACTTTATTCAGGCCACACTAGATCATTTATTTACCAAAATATATTGCACATTGCTGTCCATGCCATCCAATTGTAATCCATTTATTCATTTATTGACATAGATATATTTTTAAATTATCAAGGACCCCACTGGAAATAAGCAATAATAGTTTTGCTTTAATGGGTTATCCTATGGAGACTGTTATATATGTACATAATGTAGTATTGATAATATATTGTATGTGATGACAATACTGTGATAAATGACTGTGATAACATCTGGTATGCTAGGTTTTATACAATTGACATGCGTATTTATTTATTTCTATTCTGATGATGATTTATACAAAATGATTGTTCTGCCTGAATAAAACTACTACTACTAATGCCTTTGAATTTTGATTTGAAGTTTATTACTTCTAAAAGCTCTATAGTAACAGATGAGTATTAGAGGGAATTTGTACATAAAAAGGATAAAATTGAACTCAACAGAACATCACTAATTAGTTAACTGATACTCTCCATTCCAGAAAAATAATGTAGCACTCAAACAAAAGAATGGATTTGAAGTTGAATTTAATATTTTTTTTCTACTTCTTCTTTTATTCTTTCATTGTTCAAGACCATTCCATTTCATAATGGTGACAGATGAACATTGTCATTATTATGTTTACTGTAAGTATTTAGGTGTTTAATAGAAATATCAAATTTGAAATACGTCAAAGGAAATGTATTAAGGGCAAAACTGTATTCAAGTGTATAATATATTAAATATATCTACCGTAAAATAAAATGAGGATAATTTACTTTGCATTTTAGGCTTTCCAGAAAGTGACCTACGACACAGGAAGTGGATGTGATCCTTGCATCATGTATTACTACAGAAACCTTTTGAATGTGAGAAGTGTAAAGGGACATGTGGAGAACTCTATAGATCTTCTTCATGTTTGTTTTTACAGTATCTACATTCTTTGAGATTAAGTACTGCTCTGACAATTAACCATGTCAATAAAATACTTCCATATACACATAATAACTATGTCATGATGTTTATATCTCATAAAATATATAGATATAAAATGGTTAATAACATTTTGTGAATAGATATAAAAAAAACCAAATGAAAATAAGGAATTCTCTTCATGTAGATTTACTAGAATACATGGACGGGTACAGGGATAATTCTTATCAACTTTATCTAATTCTTTGAGACAGTTCATGAGAAAGTCAATTCCACATTTATTGGATTTAAACTTTCCAAAGTGTTCTGCATCAGAATCTATGTTCGGATTCAATTTTCAAAAGTTTTTCTAATGGTACCAACAGGCAATCACTACTTTGGATGTTTTGTAAAACAAACAAACAACCAATCAACAATCCATTTGCTCATAGATTTTATCTAGTTCAGAGAATATCAACAATGACTTCATGCTGGAAAATACACTGCATCTGGTATCATGAATGACATTTTTCAGTTTTACATCAAAATCAATGTCAATTGTATGAATTGTGTAACAATACCATGCATGATGGAATGCCATCCCTTCCAAAAAAACAATTATTCCTTGGTGGATGTCTCCTGTCGTTTGTTGAGGTCCATACAAGCGAATGAAATCCCCGAAGTCCACTCCCATGCCCATGGCACATGTATCAATAATTATGGAGACATCACTATCTGAATTTCCCAGAGCAGAACTTATTCTGTCTAAGGCTTTTTTCTTGTTTGTAGGTTATGAGTGAAACATTTCCACATAATGGATAGAATCATGCCACTGTTGATATGTATTAATATAAAACAGAGGCATAATAGAATTGTGCATGTGGTATACTTAAAACTTTGGAAATCTTCATTTAGTGTTACAAGTCCATTGATCAACTAGTCACAACAGAATTTGACATTTTTTCACAATAAGTTTTATGTTTAATTTATTTCGATGGCCATCCGAATTCAAAACTTTCATGATTTGCTTTTTAATTTTTAAAGACCAGGTTCTAACTAAGAGTCACAGAAAAAGTGAATAGGTTGGTTGCGTTTGTTACAAGATTGCTTTTAATAAGCAAACATCAAATCGACAAAGCTGAAAAAGCACTAATGAAACATGAAATTCAAAACTGAAAATAAGATGGGTGGGAGGGTAGGCTAAGGCACAGAAACACAAAAGCGGCCTTTGTTGCTTGTAACGAATTTCGCACTGCCCGAAAACTGACCAGTAGTAGCATATATACTAAGCGCAAAAGCGCTCGTGCATGAGCTCAAAAACCCGCGAAATGTATTTATGGAAAATAACGAAAAATGACGAAATGTAAAACGTAAAGAAATAAATTCATTTTCTCTCTCAGTGCCCTCGTCCGAAAACAAATATTTTCTTGACTATTTGATAATAACACATAACAGAAAAAGTGAATAGGTTGGTTGCGTTCGTTACAAGATCGCACAGAACAAAGTTATGTAAATGATATGGGTATTTCCAAACCCAAATTCATTGAAACCATTATTATTATTTGAACTTTATATAACCATCCTTAGCCTAATCTGTCACCCATCAACCGTGAATTTAACAGTTAATAGAAAACGTTGTAGTTAAAACATTTAATAGAAGCTGCTGTAACGCAGCAATAAAAATAAACAAAAAATATCTGAAAGAAATGTCTAATCCTGCAGCTTCTCTGTGTCTTCTAAACTAGAACATTTGACAGTTTGCTTCTTGTTTTGGCTATGAGAACTGAATTTCCTCTTCTGAAAATGATGGATTTGGATATCAGCTAATTCCATTTAATATCGCACATATGAATTTCTGTCAATTCACTTAACCGGAGAAAACCAGAAGATCTAAGTTAACACAAAACTGGGATCTAAGATTTAATTTCTGGATCACTGGAATGATAATTCATCGTCTACAGTAATCGGTTCCTTTTTGCTGATTATTTTGCTAACAGACACTACCCCCTTCCAGGATTAATTTCAGCTGATTATTTTCGCAAGGATTAGATGAAAGTTGGTGGATCTAGCTGATGCTATAGAAATATAGCTTCAAGTACTGAATGATATTTTCTGTTATACCAAACCACGTAGAAAATTGGACTGTGGAAACGAATGCTGCAAGATGAACCAATGAGTGTGTTGTACATCAGTTTTTCAAATCTTCTGAAATATGAAGCATACTTTTTGTTTGTAGATACTGATACTGCCCTTTTTACAATGTATGGGGGTAAATCTGTTATCTCTTGAAAGGATCAACATCTCAATTTCTTTTTAGCTAATCATTGGACTTGAAAACTGTTGAATCTACAATATTCAAACGAAAATGAAATGTCAACTTATTGGACTTTTCATATATGGTATGAAAACAAATGACAACCGACAGAAATTGCAAATAATACAATAGTTATTGGCGAACAGTCATACATATCGCAAAATAAATTGCGGGAAAACAGTACTCCTTTATCCTCACAACTACATGTAGTGAACATATGATAATATATGTATGAAAGAAAATATACATGTGGCATAACAGTCCTCTGTTTCCATCGCAACCATTGATCAAATGTACGGTATAATCAAATATGTTAATATATATGCAGATCAGTCCGCCTTTTTCATCACAAGAAATATTTTATGAGGGATGCTTAGTCCTCCTCGGCACCTGATCACATCTCTGGTGTATCCAGGGGTCCGTGTTTGCCCAACTATCTATTTTGTATTGCTTATAGGAGTTATGAGATTGATCACTGTTCGTTATCTTCGCCTTTCATATATGTAATTTTACGCATAGGAGAGCAGTCCTCCATTTTCATTACGAGAACAGTCCTCCGTTTCCATGACAACCAATGAACAAACGTTATATATGTAATATACATGTAGGAGAGCAGTCTTCCGTTTCAATGACAACCAATGATCAAATGTTATATATGTTAATATACATATAGGAGAGCAGTCCTCGGTTTTCATGACAATCAATGATCAAATGTTATGTATGATAATATACAGTAGTACGACATAAATGAGTTCGCAAAATGGCCGACGTTGTAAACTCTCGCATGCGTCCTGCGTATTACAGAATGAGATACACGATATATTCGTTGTTATCCTGAATAAAAAAGTGTTCCCGGTATTTTTGTAGTTATTTTCTACTTTCGTTTCATTGAGTTTTTCAATTATCCCCCTTTGATAAACAAATATCGTCTGCATAGCAAAATGGCACCGCACGGCAAGGAATTGACAAGAGAGCAGAAAGATATCATTGTACAAATGTCAAATGATGGATTTTCGAGTTATAAAATTGAGGAAATAACAGGGATAAACAGCAGAACAGTTCAGAAATTTCTGAAGCGTGTGAAAGAAAGGGGCAACATAGAAAACTTACCTCGAGGTGGAAGCAGGAGGAAAACGACACCGCGTGATGATAGAATCCTATTTCGTTGCATAAAAAACAACCGGCGTCAGACTTTAAAAGATGTTACAAGCAGATATAATGCGAGGACAGGATGCAATTTATCAACCAGAACTGTGAGTAGACGATTATTCGAGGACGGCTATAAACGGTGTGTTGTTTCCAAGAAAACAACAATATTGTGTGTGAATCGGGAGAAAAAGCATTTCGCAAATTCTATGGTCGTTATAACGATCTAGTTCGTCAATACAACCTCGCATTGGGTCAAATGCTGTCTGACGTGTTTCATACCGATTGTTGAGCCGTTCTTGGCACACTGATTTTGACTGCGGGTGGCTCCGTTTGCCTGGTCGGGGTGTGGGGCTCACGGCGGGTGTGGCCGGTCGGCGGGGGATGCTTGCTCCTCCTGGGCACCTGGTCCGACCTCTGGTGTGTCCAGGGGTCCGTGTTTGCCCAACTATCTATTTTATATTACTTGTAGGAGTTATGAGACTGATCACTGTTCGTTATCTTCACCTTGCATTTTGTCGGCAAAAATTACACTGGACAGTTGAAAACCACTGGTCTTCCATCATTTTCATTGATGAGACTAAAATAGAACTTGGTCGGGATAATAAAATTTATGTTTGGAGGAAATCAGATGAAAGATTACGCCCCGAATGTTTAGGACTACGCACTGACAGAGAGACGCAATGTCGAGCTTCTGTTATGTTTTGGGGTTGTATATCTTACTATAGTGTTGTAACTTTAAAAGCGGTGAATGGTAACATGAACAGTGATAAATATATTGAAGTTCTTGATGAATGTCTCTGGCCAGTTGTTGCGCGACACTTTACAAATCGCCGCTGGATGTTTCAAGAGGACAATGCTCCTTGCCACGTATCTTTGCGCTCAAATCAGTGGAAGCAGGGCAATGATATCAGTACACTTCCATGGCCTCCACAGAGTCCAGACATTAACATTATTGAAAATGTCTGGAAAGTGTTAGAACTTCGGATACAGAGACGGACAAATGAGATCCGAAATGCCAAAGACCTGGAGAGAGTTGTCCGTGATATTTGGAGTGATCTCCCTTTACATTATATTCGGTGTCTTTATAACACTCTTCCAAGGAGAATTCGCAGTGTGTTATGTACCCGAGGTCATATAACAAAGTATCAAGTCCATTTGGTAAGTGAATTTTCTGTTATTAATACAAAACAGGCGCTTAGAATATTTCAGGTGTTATTGCGATTGACGTGACGGTCGGCCATTTTGCGAACTCATTTATGTCGTACTACTGTACATGTATGAGAGCAGTTGGCGATTTCTAAAGGAAAAGTGTTTTAGTCCCAAAACTCGTATATGCCCCCCCCCCTATTTATGTCAAACAACTTTATACATAATCAAAGGGTTACATACATTCACAAAATACTTGTTTGCAATTGTCATTAACACCTATATCGGATCTGAAGAGTTTTTCCAGTTTTCGGCTATCATTTTTACAAATTTCATGTTTTTGCCCCAAAACTCGTAAACGCCCTACGTAGAAATGTCAAACAACCTGATTTATAATCAAGGGACTATTTACTTTAAAAAATACTTGTTTGCAAAAATCCTTAGGGGGGTCCCCTTTACTAGCCCATGGTACAATACATTTCATGTAAGATCATCGTTATCAGTTTTAGTACTATATTTATACTCGTAATATTATGCAGTTTATAAGTGCCTACTTTGTGAATAATCTTTAGAGTTACCTTTTAAGCATTACGTACCTAGTGCAAGTGCACTCCAGTATTGAAATCCTGTTTGTAAAATTAGTAAAATGTATTACATACTTACAACATATAAAGTACATAAAATTTCTCGTGTCATTAATGTACAGATGTCTTATTTGCTTGCAATTTCATATTAAGTAACACATATGTTAGATACATGCACTATATTTATGCATTGTTGCATTTCATTGTGCATTGTTACTATTGTAGTTTTCACCCTCTACAGAGGTTTGGGTGAATTAAAGACATTATAGTGACAACCCTTATCCCTGGTCAAGCCTGTTTTGAACAGTATGGAATTACGAAAAGAAAGAACAATTACTTCTCCAGGAACTCAATTGTATGAGAAAATCGTTTCAAGGTACATAGCAAGGCTGCTAAGTATTAGGGAGGATACATAATGCATACTATCTGGAGCAGGAAATGGTGTAGATCTTGCCAAGAGCAAGAATATCATTGATTCTGTGCAAGGAAGTTTTTATAAGTACGAACTTGTGGCCAAGGAATTCATCATATTTCTATGACAAGTGAACAGCAGCTATTGTCTCAGAGTGAACTTTTATTCGCCCTACGTTCCAAGGTCGAGAATTTCGTTGATCACATGATGTATCTTATGCCAGAACTTAAAGCAGTTAAATCCGGCAACTCAACACAGATATCTAGACAATCATCTCATCTCACAGCCATGTGGTTGCAGCATACAGCCAATGTAGACAAAGCGAAAACGCATCTTAAATACGCTGAACAGGAAGCAAAACTCAGTAGACAGAAAGCAGCAGTAAAAGCAAGTAGAACTTGTTAACGATGAAGAGAGAACTCGAGAAACCCCAATCTGGTACCGACCCTCGTAGAGGCAGACCTGATAATTATCAACCACCGTCAGATCACTCAAACCAATTAAAAAGAACGCCTCCATTTCTAAGTATGTGTTGGATAATATTAACCACAGTGAACCTCCACCTGAGGAACCACCACTGGAGAATCCACCACCCCAGGCACCACTCCTCATTCCTGAGGAAAAGAATCATCAAGAAACTGCACCAAAGACAATAGATCAAACAAGTATTTCTTATGACAGATCACACATTATGGGGCTAGCTTATACTTCACAAACAGTAAATCCTAGAGCTATTCCATATACGCCTGTGACCAGAGCAAGTGAGACTGCAGACTTGGCCAAGTTAGTGGCTAAGAACCAGCTATTACCTAAGAGACTATGACAATTCAATGACGTGCCTGCACGTTATCTTACTTGGAAATACAGCTTTCTGAATAGATTAACGCTAGTACCGTAGATGAGTTAGATCTATTCGTGAACCACCTTGAAACAGCAGGGTCTCGTAGGCAAGGAGAAACACAATGATGCCACATAAGGCAGTGGAAAAAATATGGAAGCGCCTTGATTTAGAGTATGGTAGTGCCGAGACGATTGAAAGGGCATTGAAGAGGAGGATCCAGGAATTTCCGGTATTTGCAGACACCGATACAAAGCGCTACAAAGAGCAGAGTACAAAGATAAGAATAACTCAAGCACGTAGTGATAAACTTTCTATCAACCCAAGTGTTTATAGCAGGAAAACTGAGGTCAATCATGTGTCCTTTCCTATTCATGTGACAAATTCCAGTCATTCTCTCAAGGAATGTCCGAAATTTCGTCAGAAGTCTTACAAAGACAGGAAAGACTATCTATTCTAAAATGGACTTTGTTTAAAGTGCTGAGGCGAAAAGAGACAATTGCGTAAGAACTGTAGAGAAACTGTTAGGTGTGATCAGTACGGTTCAACAGACCATGCGTCAGTTCTTCACGCTGACCTTGGGAAACATCACGAGGGGGAGAGACACGAGTCATCCTTTCAAGATCAGACACCTGCAGTAAAATCGCTGTGTACAAAACCTATCGCAGTACAAGTAAACTGTGTGTTAAGATTGTGCATGTTAATGTCTACCTCAAAGGACCAAAATGTTTAGCCCGTAAGGTACATTGCATGATCGACGACCAAAGCAACATATCATTAACAACTTCCCTGATCTTTGATTGGTTTGGAGAGCATGGACTAGAATACTAGTACGTTTTGTCATTTTGTGCTGGAATGACAACGGTGTCTGGACGTAAATCGCAGGGATGTGTTGAATCTATTTTGAAGCAGTACAAACTTTACTTACCAAGTTTGATCGATTAATGTTATGACATCTCAAACAATTGCACAGAAATTCCATCACCTTCAGTGGCATGTGCATACCCACATCTACATAACAAATGCCGTTTATACCTGAGTTGCCGGGTAGATGAAAACGCACCTATATAATTATTGATAAGGAGGAACCTAATTACAGCTCACCACGTTTTGGACCAGAGGATCGGTGGAGATGGTTTACCATATGACCAAAAGTTACCATTAGAGTAGGTTATCATAGGGGATGTATGCCTTGATCAAACTCACCTACCAGAAACTATCACCGTGAACAAGACTTCAGAACTAGGTTGTACCCTTGTGACAATCTACTTGACATCAAGGAGGATGCTGTATTTATCAGAACCACTATGGTAACTGCCCATGTATGAGGTTTACCACCTAAAAAAGCCTGGTAGTGTCAGAGTCGTTACCGTTCGTTTACAAGGCCCGTACTTGTGTAACAGCCTGCTTGGTGTCTTACTTAGATTCCGTAGAGAAAGAGTTGTAGTCACCATGGACGTGGAGCAGATGTTTCAAAATTTCAAGACTCCGAAGGAACATCAGCGTCTTGAGGGTTTTTTTTTTTGGCACCAGAACAATGATATGAACTTACCATTAGTTGATTATCAAATGACTATTCATGTATTTGGGAGCACCGCATTGCCAGCTGTCGCGACTTATGGGCTCCGCAAAGCTATAGAAAATTCGGACGATGATGTGAAGAAACTCGTTAACAACAACTTCAACGTTGACGATGGACTGCTGTCTGTGCAAACAGAGGACCAAGCAAGTGACATTGTACTCCGAATTAAACAAACATTGATGGATGGTTGCAACATCAGACTACACAAGTTCGCTTCAAATAGCAGAGCAGTGCTGGATCCATCCCCTCAAAGTGATTTAGCCTCAAATCTGAAAGATTTGGGAATTGCTACCTTACCAATGCAGCGCAGTTTAGGGTTTCTATGGAACACTGATATGGACAGATTTGCTTTTAAAGTGATACTAACAGAGAGAGTTTAAACAAGACATGAATTACTCTCTACTATAAACAATGTATACGACCCTCTCGGATTTGTGCAACCAGTGATTGTGAGAGGCAAACTTCTACTCCGTGAGATGCAGTCCATTACTGCAGACGCTGATTGGGATTACCCATTGCCAGAGGCTTTATATGGCAAATGGACTTCGTGGGTGAACTCTTTAAAACTCTTAGAACACCTACACATTCAAAGAATGTACAGTAACATTTCATTTGGTGATGCTGCCAGACGTGAAGTGCTTGTGTATTCAGACACCTCCAAAGATGTTATCGTGGCAGTGGCGTACCTGAGACTGCATTGCGAAGAATTATCAAGTATAAGTTTCCTTCTAGGAAAGGTCAAAGTGTCCCCGATGCATGGACACACAGTACCACGACTAGAGCTGTGGCAGCAATACTGGCCGCAGAAGTCGCAGAAACAGTACGGGACCATCTAGAGATTCCCAAGGAGGATTTCAAACTCTTCTCAGACAGTCAAGTCGTGTTAGGATACTTCTCAAATGAAAGCAGATGATTTTCCATATACATCAGTAACAGAGTAGGGAGCATACGTCTATTCAATAGTCCCTCGCAATGAAATCTACTATCATCAGAAAATAATCCAGCAGATGTGGCCACTACAGTAGTCGACGAAAATAAGTTGCAGTTCTCCAGCTGGTTGAAGGGCAAAGACACACTTGGGGATGCATCATCATCTACCCATAATTGCTAAACTGAAAAAAAGCGGAAGTAAGACCTGAACCAGCAAACAGCACGCTCGAGCCATCTTAACGATTTGTAGACAGATTGTGTCATGTTTCAAGCTAGAATAGATTTGTCAAAGTAATTGCACGGATCAAATTCTGGGCCGCGACCATAGGAAGGATAAATCCAACCTACCTAAACGCTTTGACTATCCAAAATCTCTACAAAGATGTGAGGATATTATTATCACACTTGTTAAAAAAATGAAATTGAGTGTATTAGCAATGGTCAGGATGCTCCACAGTCAAGTAACATTCGTTCTCTGTATCCTGTGATTGGTTAAAACCAAGAGCTTCCATTTGGAGGTCGACTTACCAAAATCAAAGATGATGTCATTGATGCCAGGACAAGAAACCCTGTAATATTACCAAGGAATCACCACATAACCTACTTCATTTGATTTATACATATTATATTGTAAAGATATACAAAGGAATTGTTACAAATTCTAGCAACTTAGAAAACCTCTCCCGAAACCAACCTGATTGTCCGCCACTTCCACGAAAGGGTATTACATCAAGGCCCCCACTTTACTGACACAGTAAGGTCAGCGGGATACTGGGTCGTCAGCATGAAGACGGTGGTCACTTCAGTGATAAGCAGTTGTGTTATTTGCCGTAAACTTCGTGGACCGTTTCGTTGGCAACACATGTCAGATCTTTCTGAAGACAGATGTAAGCCGAGTCCACCATTCTCCTATGTAGGAGTCGACACCTTCGAGTTGTGATAATAGTAAGGATAATATCCTGGTCATATTTTTGATTTCTACTCTTAATTTTGAATACCTATAAATATATTTCTCCATTTCCATACCTCTTCAAAAGTACTGTTGACAACATATGAACATTGAACAAATTTGAAAGCAAAAGGGTTTGATAGTAACATTTCTTTATCTACATTTTCCTGACTTCATCATAGAAGGGCAGACCAGAATAAAATTAAAGTCGTCTTCAATCTGTGACAAAGAGCTTAATTTACAAAGCCTTTCATTTCTTCGAATGATATAAAATCGTCCACACTCTATTTTAGCTGATGAGCAGGTAAACGATATTTGCTTGTATATTGTACATATATTTCAAAGATTGGTTTTGTTAGATAAAATTACATAGTTTGAAACTTTCACTCAAATACCTGCATAGGTTACGTTTGGGTGGAGGTTCGAAATAACCATAATCTTCTTGAATAAAATATCATTTAATCTTTGCTTCACGTCCAATAAAAATGGGTTTTCATTAAAAGGTTCTTTACAATTCCATATGTATCCAAAACCAAAAGTATTACTACCAATAATTGTTTTATATATGACAACCAACAAGGAAATGTATCCAACTCACATACACCCAACATTTCTTGATGTACATTACTTAACATACAATTATCACTTTGTTTTAATTCTAACCAATACTAACCAATATTTCATCATTCTGTATTTCCTGTTCCAATGTAATGGTTGCCGTCCTAATTAGTAACATATCATCATAGATACAGTGCTTTTCTTGACACGTAATACCTTTTTAGCAAAATATGTATCCCCTCGTGTGCTACATGTACCATTTCTGCCAACTTTAAGGGAACTTTAATATTTCCAATTTAGAATCCTGAAAAGGGAACATCCTCATGATAATTAAATTATCAGTTCACAAAGTTGCATCAAACCTCCCCGTTTTAGTTTATGTATAAAGGTTCATCAGGGTACATAAATATATTATATACTAAATAAGGAAGTGGGTCAAGGGTCATGACCTGTGAAAGCTATGACTTGCAAGTACAAATTATAATAAACAGTTTCTCTGATATATAGTCTCGATATTTGAAAGGTCAAGATAACAAAGTGATCGATCTCATATTTCCTATAAGCAAAACAAAATAGAGAATTGGCCAAACACGGACCCCTAGATATACCAGAGGTGGGATCAGGTGCTTAGGAAGAGTAAGCATCTCCTGTTGACTGGTCACACCCGACGTGAGCCCTATATCTTAAACAGGTAAACGGTGCAATCCGTAATCATAATCAGTGTGCCAAGAACGGTCTAATAATTGGTATGAAACACGTCAGACAGCATTTTACCTAAAGACAGGTAGTAGTGGCAAACTAGATCATTATAATGACTAAAGGAGTTGCGAAATGCTGTCTTATAACGAGACTGTTGAGACTCCTGCAACATAAATTTGTTTGCCATTAGCTTGCCTCGATTTAAAAACTTATCAAACGCAGAACAAGCTCTTGTGTATCAATTGAGAGATAAACGCCATATGCAGGTTATAATGGATTATTGCTACATGAATATGGGAAGTTGACGATGGAGAAACTAAAATAATAATCCCGTTTTTCATAAAGTTGAGTTGGTACATGTAGTTTTATATATTCATGGGGGCATTGTTCCAATGTCTGTGGCCGAATTGGGAAGTCGGTAATGATATGTAATGACTGTTTCTGCTTCAACACTGCTCCCCCCCAACCTGCTTCTAAAGCAGGGGGCAGTTTACAGGACTTAAAGTATTTACGAGTTAAAACAAAGTTAATCTGCTATAATGGGGGAACCACTTCAGTGTGGGGATGCTAAAGTCCTAACAAGTTAATCTGCTATAATAGGGCCACCACTAGGGATGGTTGGGGTCACATTCACCTCATATCAGTGAGGGGATGCTACAGGCGGCTCATGTATTTACCACACATAAAATGGAGAAAATTGTTGAATGTTAAAGACACAAAGTTGTCTTGTATTTTGTACGAAGTTTTACATAGCTCAGCAATAGACAATGTTGATTTTAAATGGATTAGATAAATACAGAAAATTTTACAAGAATGTGTTTATTCTGGACATTATAAACTGTAGAACATGAAAAATGGCTGATTAGTGTTATGAAACAAAATATGAATCATGAATTTCAACAGAAATGAGTTTCTGAATGTAATACATCAGGAAGAAGGTGTACTTTATAATTATTTACAAATCAGTATTTTTACGTCGAGAAGTTACGTAGAAGCAAATGTACCAAGAATTATTATTCTTACATTAGCAAGATTTAGAACAAGTAATCACATATTACCTATTGAGACAGGCAGATGGAGTGGTGTGTCCAGAAACCAGAGAATTTGTACTTTATGTGCAAATGAGGTTGGGGATGAGTTTCATTATATCATGACTTGTTCAGCTTTAAGTGATAGTAGAAAGTTTCATTTACTTTCTATATATACAAACAGATCAACCAAATGTCATAAAATTCAGTTTGTTTTCATGTAAAAAGGTATCTATTCAATAAAAGTAATCTTACCAAATTAAATATAATTCACAAAAAATTACCTTTCCAGGTTGAAACAATATAAACTGTACACTCTTACGATGCATTGTGTGTACATGTATAGGTGTATCTTCTCCATGAAAGATGAAGATAACGAATATTGATCAATCTCATAACCCCTATAAGCAATACAAAATAGATAGTTTGGCAAACAAAGGTGGGATCAGATGCCTAGGAGGAGTAAGCATCCCCTGTTGACCGGTCACACCCGCCTTGAACCCTATAATGGGAGTTATCCGTAGTCAAAATCAGTGTGCCAAGAACGGTTTAACAATCGGTATGATACACGCCAGACAGCATTTGACCCAATGATAGGTTGTATTGGCAAACTAGATCGTTATAACAAACATAGAATTAGCGAAATGCTGACTTCAAACGAGATTGTTGGAACCCCTGCACCATCAACTTGTTTGTCAATAGCTTGCCTCTATTTAAAAAACTGACCATACGCAAAACAAGCTCTTGCGTATCGAATCAGTTGAGAGGTATAAACACCATATACAGGCGACAATGGAACATTGCTACACATACATGGGAAGCCGACGATGGAGAAGCTTAAATCGGGATGTCATAAAGTTGAGTTGTTAGTTTGCTGTTGATATCTATTTTCAATAAAATATCTAAGTATGAAGCAGAATTGGACGACTCTGTGGTGTCTTTTATTTCGTGTTCACAGGGATATATCGAATCAAAATATGAATAGAAATTATTATTGTTAATAGATAAAACATCGTCGATATATCTAAATGTTGCATTGAAGGCCACAGCAAGATATCTTTTTGGTTCTCACATAAAATTGTTTTAATAAATTCCTCTCTACGCGTGGGAAATCAGTAGTGGACCATATCTGTGTCCCATATGATGTCCTAAAACATTTTTGAGATTTCAGAATCAGTAACTGTAAAAATATTTTAAAAAAACAAACAAAACGATAATCTTTAAGATTATTTAGGACTAAAAATGTATTTGACCGTCGCCTGCGATATTTCGATCGAAAATACAGGAATGATCTTGCAGTGAACATTGAAAATGTCTTAACCAGTGACCCGCGGTAATTCGTGGAGGAAATGAAGAAATGGAGCCCGAGTAAGAAAACAAATACTAGTATTCCTATGAAGTGCTATACAGTAGATAGAGGTTTAACTACAACCGCATCAGATGTGCGTAAAACCCGGTAAGCAGAATTCTCTACAACCACATCAGATGTACCTAAAACCCAGTAAGCAGAATTCTCTACAACCAATATCAGATGTACGTAAAACCCGGTAAGCAGAATTATCTATAACCACATCAGATGTACGTAAAACCCGGTAAGCAGACTTCTCTATAACCACATCAGATGTACGTAAAACCCAGTAAGCAGACTTCTCTACAACCGCATCAGATGTATGTAAGACCCGGTAAGCAGAATTCTCTACAACCGCATCAGATGTACGTAAAACCCGGTAAGCAGAATTCTCTAAACTTTGCACTAACAATGACAACAATTTTAATACTGCATTTTATAATGAGCTTTAGAATATAACCAACAAATGGAAGGTGCCATGAGGAATTCTTTATACATTCCAAATAGAATACTGAACGATGGAATTTCATGCTTTGATCATGTTATCACTTTAAACACCCTAATACAAAAAAGAACATCAACAATAGCTACTTCTATAGACCTAAGAAAACCCTTTCAGTGTGTGGATCTTAATCGTTTACAATATAAACTTCAGCTGAATGGTATAGATGGTCATAAGTATAGTGAAATATGCAGTCTTTACTTTAATACTGAATCGCGTGTGTCCGTTAATGGTTTCCATACAGACTGGTTCAAATATACCCAAGGAGTCTGATAAGGCGACAATCTTTCACCTAAAGAGTTGTATGCTAGATAGTGTTGTAATGAAAGAATGGTGGCTAAGTGTAGGTATGGAGGGTATGTGGCAAAAGGGCTCACGGCGGGTGTGACCGGTCGACAGGGGATACTTACTCCTCCTATGCACCAGATTCCATCTCTGGTATATCCAGGGGTCCGTGTTGTCTAACTCTATTTTGCATCGTTTATAGGAGTTATGAGATTGATCACTGTTCGTTATCTTCGCCTTTCATAAAAAAGAATGTTCATTTTCTTCTTAAACCTTCAGCTGTGGATGGTTCACTATCCAAATAGTGAACAGCGAATTATTTCTAATTCTAGTTGGTCATCATTGCATACCACGGTTTTATTCCCACATGTTGCATGTATGTACAGGTACATGATAGTGTGGATCCAGATCCGGCGCATGCAACGACGCAGGTTGTCTTGTTGCTCTTCATTTTAAAAAATCAGTTATGTCTTCTCTTTAGAGGTTAAAAAAGTAAAACGATATATCGTAACCAAATTTATATGCTTCCTGTTATGTTGGATAAGTGTTGGTTTATTTCTATATATCCGATAACCCACTGCTGTTTTTGCTTAGTGCACCAATATACAATTATGCTAAACAGTCCATAAAAATTTTATTATCCTAAAAAATCTGAAAGTTAAATAAATCAAACGTCAACAAACTCTTTCCGCAGAAAATTTGGAAATAGAAATTTAGAACACTAATTTACTGTTAATATTGAAATCAACAACACATCATGCGATGTATGAGACAAACCTGTAACTACTAGTAGCTGCAAAACTTTCAAATGAAATAGGTAGATCAACTTGATTACAGCTTGAAACTTTCACCGATGTAAAGGCGTTTCCCTTTTCTTTTTGAAAATAATTGTCAAATGAATATTTGGTCTAGGGATTAATTTCGATCGAAATTCGGCTCGGCTGGATATTTGGACTGACACCTTCACCGAATCCCGGAGCAGAAGACTGAACATTTTCCACTGGATACTGATTTCTAAAGGCCAGTCAAAGGCTTGTTTCGTGTTTATCATTCAAAATACGTTGAATTTCGCTTTCACCATTTCGAGCAAACTTTTTGTATTCGATTTCTGACTCTTCCGATCTCGGACTCGGAAAACTTATGTAAACAAAAAACAGACGATATTGACACTGACGTCTCTATTATGATGTCTTGATCAACACTATCGCATATATTTAGTTAAGGTTTATCGGAGTTACATGTATCTCGATTGTGCCATTAAAATTTATCATCGAAAGGAAGGCAACACTCAACACATCGTACTGTCTCAGCAGAAATTATCTCCCTTCACGTGACCAGCCCTCGACCAATGAAATTGACTGTATAATTCTGAAGGATAATGGTAAACGTACTCTGAATATCACTATATTATGTGTTTGTACTGTTTTGCTTTGCTCAACTTTTTCATATATAAAAGTAAATTGAAACAACTCCGTTAATTCAGTAAAATAGCTGCCGATATGTGGTCTCGAACCAGGGTCCACACGTGTGCCAACCGAAAGCAATATCCATTTTGTCACAGAACCGCTCTACTAATTATGGATGAATTATATGTATTTACTAACGTTTACTACTAATATAACCATTATAAAGACAACCTGTCCAAATATTTGATTAACGTGTGATAATTTGCACAATGAAATAACAAACTACGTAATCTATGTCGCATTTGAAATATCCGCATCAATCAACATTAGAAGTGCATTCAGAGTTATCCCCCTTTGCTCCATTGAAACGTAAATATTAAACTCTAATATCTTGAACACAATGACAGTCAGCATAATTAGTTAATGTTGAATTTCTCGTACACATGCCAAGACAGTAAGTCCCTTCAGGTCGTGCAGTACTTGTCAAATCCTGACTACTATACTGTGATTTGGCATAGTATGTACTCAAAGTGTAACATAATATGGTTTTGGACATCCGTAATGTAACAATATTGCAGTATATGTACATTATAGTTAAATACAGAACTTCAAGGTCATTGTGTAGTTTAGGGACCTCAGTCAGATTTTGACAGACTGCATTATTCAGATTTTGTACAGCACCTAAGCGACGATTTCTGTATGTAAAAACCACGCAATGCCATGCTGTATTCAATAAACTATTGAGTCTCCTGATAAAGACTTACTCAGATATTGATACTCAGTTAACGTTATTCCATTCTCGGTGACGTTAATATCTATAGATTATTCTATAAAACCTAAAATATCACCAAAATACGACATGTTTACGATGCTGTACGTCATAAATAACACCAGTCGGCCGTGTGTTTTTATCACTCCAACATTACATGTACCTTAAAAAATGTGGCTTTTTCAAACTTCTTTCCATGAATCAGAAAATATGATATATTTGTATAATGTTGACTAAGAGGTAACTAATCGCAAAAAATCAGTCACCTCAACTTCTCTTATACCTGCTACCTATCGTAATAGTAACAATTTCATTCAATCATAGTTTTTATTCATTACTCATTTACTTCTACATTTCCAGATCAATGCAACTTCAGTATTTTCTCATGAAAATATAACCATTGTCATTTCTTTTATTTAAGAATAATAGACGTGTAAAGCCACATTTTTCAAAGACAACTTTTTGACCCCAGAGGTCAGTTGCCTTCAATTTCGAAAGACAAAGCCGTCATTAAAATCTACAACGGCGTAAAGAGAAATACGTTTTAAGATTATGTAGAAATCAATAACGTTCTCCTTTGACGATGAGTCCACATTCTTTTCAAATTGCTTATTGTTATGAATGTCGGGAATTTTCATCGTTTTGGACTAGAACAGGATAAATGACCAATCAGAATCAAGCAGTCGCGAGTTAAGGATCGGCTTAGTTCACTCTGGCTTTTCTCTCACTTGCATCAAAATAGAAAGTATTCATTTTCAACACCTCCTCCCCCTCCATCTTCAAATTTATGAGTTTACTGTAATTTTGTTTTTCGTTTTGTGGTATTTTCAGACTTTGTCTGAACGGTTTTATGAATGAGGATTGTTATATAGTGTTTATATCTGGAAAATTAACGATGACTTGCTAATCGTGTTTGGTAGCAGGGGATAATTGTCCACGATAGTCCGGTCACCTTTCTTACAAAATGGAAATACCCTACAGGCTATATCTGAAGTGTAAAATTATTTTAGGATACATGTCAAGTGTAGCCGAGTGCTTAATGAAAAAATTGAAATAGGAAATGAAATTTATAGTTCTTTTCTTGATGCAAGTATCGAACGAAAAATTGGACGAAAAACTTCATCAATGCGCGTAGCGCGTAACATATTGTAATAATAAGAATTTATGTAATGGGTGATATCCACAGGATAAAGGAGTAAACATGTGATAAATGTATATAAATACAATACTAAAGACACGTGGTCAGTTGCTGAAGAAATTCAGATGAAAATCAACGTGGTCCAGCAAAATGTCCCCTACCACCTTTATCAATCATACTTAAAAGTCAAGGGGTAACAAACAACCAGGTATTTCATACTGGCACCTGGTGTTTGGACACACACTCTCTTTAATTCATGTGGATATCCGGATTAGAATAGTTCCTCAGTACCCCTTGCTTGTCGTAAAAGATGACTAAATGGGACGGTCCTTCAGAGGAGACCGCAAAAACCGAGGTCCCGTGTCACAGCAGGTGTGGCACGATATAGCTGCAGATCTGTAGCGTTATGGTTTTATATTCTTGTCTTTTCTGCCATCCGATCTCGTCAGTAGGTCATGACGAGATCGGATGGCAGAAAATTCAAAACAAGCGAGTTTATCGGTCTGTAGAGACGATTATAAAGGATTGAGAGGTGGATAAAACATACAGGTTGGTTATAAAATATGTTTACAATTAGGGAATGAAGGGTAGATGATTGCCCAATGCTGGAAAGTGGATAAATATATCCCCAAACGTGCGCAGAAAATCTTGCGCCGTAAATTGCACAATATTTACGTTACAGGAACTGTAGCGTTATGGTCAAAGACAAGAATATAAAACCATAACGCTACAGATCTGCAGCTAGGCACGATAAAGACCCCTCCCTCCTCAATGGCTATAAGCGCCGAGCATAGGCCTACATTTTGCAGCACTTCACCGGCAATGGTGACGTCTCCATATGAGTGAAAGATTCTCGAGATTGACATATATATACAATCACTTTTCATTTCTACTGAGTATGACGTCCAATAAAGATAAAGAGTGGGTTTACTTCTTTTTTTTTAAATGCAGAAACGTTTTGTTAATTTTGCACGCATTTATTTTGTGGTGGAGCAGTTCAAATATACTAACTCAACAGTTTGAATTCTTTTACAATCATTGCATTTTTATCTTTGAAATAACTGCAGGTTTGAACAAAAACTCCGCAAAGCGGGACATCCCCACAATAAATGTAAATTTGTGCTATGAAGTCCCGTAGTGACCTTGACCTTTTGACCCCAAAATCAATAGGGTGCTTTCTCTCTTGATAACAAAGCTACTTGTGATGTAGAGTGTCTACAAGCTCAGTGTTACACAAACATGAAAGGTCCCGTTTCTACATCCCCTCATTGCGAGGGAATAATTAGAAGATTAAAAAGTGCGGCTCACACAAGTCCCCCGTGTTGTATCCATGCGAACTAAGTTCAACTCCCAAAAAGTAAATATTTAGTGTTTATATATTTACGTGTGGTGTTCAAAGGTATTCCTGTTTTACATCACTTAAAGTAATTCCACCCTCCTGTGATGTCATCAGATTTTGCAAAATCAATGATTTATTTAGATTTTGCATGATAGAAACATTGATTTTGTTGGAGTATTTTCCGATACTTATTGTAAAAAATATTGTTAAAAATAAACTATTTCGAAAGTCTAAGTTATAGATATTGAATCCAAGGGCAATAACTCTGTTTCTATTGTTGATTTCTTTATCAAGTCTATTATGCGACAGATTTCCTTTATTTATTTTTTACATACATTTTGTATATTTTTGTAAAGATATAGTTTCATGAAATTGTTATGAATGCTGGCAATTAGATTTTGGAACGCAAATCGCAGTTCACTATTTGCAATTCAATAGAGAACTGTATTCCAGAACGCAGTTCGCAATTCAAATTTCTATATGCATAAAACTACACCACACTGGAATTATAAGGATGGGGTGCCAGTTACCAACCCCAAACACTTTGAAGAAATGGTGATGGTAATCTCTCTAGGTACGGAGATCCGCCCCTCCAACTTTTATGCATAACGCATTACACTAAGTGAATAAACATCGGGTTCGGAATCATCGAAGACCCCTACCCCGGGGACTGAAATTTTGGGGATATGGTATTAGTGGTCTTCTCCCACCACTGTGAAGAAATAGTGATGGTACTCTTACTAGTTACGGAGATCCGCTCCTCCAACTTTTTTTTTAAAATAACGCATTACATTTAGTGAATAAACATAGGGTTCGGAATCATCGAAGACCCCTACCCCGGGGGACTGAAATCTTGGGGGTAGGGTATTAGTGGTCCTCTACCACCACTATGAAGAAATGGTGATGTTATTCTCTCTAGTTACAGAGATTCGACCCTCCAATTTTTATGCATAATGCATAACACTAAGTGAATAAACATCGGATTCGGAATCATCGAAGAAGCCTACCCAGGGGACTGAAATTCTGGGGGAAGGGTATTAGAGGTCCTCCTCCCACCACTATGAAGAAATGGTGATGTTGCTCTCTCTATTTACGGAGATCCGACCCTCCAATTTTTATGCATGACACATTACACTAAGTGTATAAACATCGGGTTCGGAATCATCAAAGACCCCTACCCCGGGGACTGAAATTTTTGGGGAAGGGTATTAGTGGTCCTCTCCCACCATTGTGAAGGAATGGTGATGGTACTCTCTCTAGTTATGGATATCCGCTCCAACTTTTTTAAAATAACGCATTACACTTAGTGAATAAACATCGGGTTCGGAATAATCTAAAACCCCTACCCAGGGGAATGAAATTTTGGGGGAAGGTTATTAGTGATCCTCTGCCACCACTATCAAGAAATGGTGTTGGTACTCTCTCTAGTTACGGAGATCCGACCCTCCAATTTTCATGCATAACGCATTACACTAAGTGAATAAACATCGGGTTCGGAATCATCGAAGACCCCTACCCCGGGGACTGAAATTTTGGATGAAGGATATTAGTGGTCCTCTCCCACTACTGTGAAGGAATGGTGATGGTACTCTTTGTAGTTACGGAGTTATACCCTCCAATTTTTATGCATAATGCATTACACTAAGTGAATAAATATCGGGTTCGGAATCATCGAAGACCCCTACCCAGTGGACTGAAATTTTGGGGAAAGGGTATTAGTGGTCCTCTCCTACCACTATGAAGAAATGGTGATGTTACTCTCTCTAGTTATGGATAGTCGCTCCTCCAACTTTTTTAAATAACGCATTACACTAAGTGAATAAACATCAGGTTCGGAATCATCGAAGCTCCCTACCCCGGGGACTGAAATTTTGGGGGAAGGGCATTAGTGGTCCTCTTCTACCACTATGAAGAAATAATGATGTTACTCTCTCTTGTTACGGAGATCCGTCCCTCCAATTGTTATGCATAATGCATTACACTAAGTGAATAAACATCGGGTTCGGAATCATCGAAGACCCCTACCCCGGGGACTGAAATATTGAAGGAAGGAAATTAGTGGTCCTCTACCACTACTGTTAAGAAATGGTGATATTACTCTCTCTAGCTACGGAGTTCTACATTCCAATTTTTATGCATAATGCATTACACTAGGTGAATAAACATCGGGTTCGGAATCATCGAAGACCCCTACCCAGGGGACTGAAATTTTGGGGGAAGGGTATTAGAGGTCCTCTCCCACCACTATAAAAAAATGGTGATGTTACTCTCTCTAGTTACGGAGATCCGCCCCTCCAATTTTTATGCATAATGCATTACACCAAGTGAATAAACATCGGGTTCGGAATCATCGAAGACCCCTACCCATGTTTATTCACTTAGTGTAATGCATTATGCATATAAAGTGGACTGGCGGGTCTCGGTATCTAGAGAATACCATTCCTTTACAGTGGTGGCAATGAACGACTAATACCTTACTACCAAAATTTCAGTTCCCGGGATAGGAGTCTTCGATGATTCTGAACCCGATGTTTATTCACTAAGTGTAATGCATTATGCATAAAAATTGGAGGGGCGGATCTCCGTAACTAGAGAGAGTAACATCACTACTTCTTCATAGTGGTGGGAGAGGACCTCTAATACCCTTCCCCCAAAATTTCAGTCCCCTGGGTAGGGGTCTTCGATGATTCCGAACCCGATATTTATTCACTTAGTGTAATGCATTATGCATAAAAATTGGAATGTAGAACTCCGTAGCTAGAGAGAGTAATATCACCATTTCTTAACAGTAGTGGTAGAGGACCACTAATTTCCTTCCTTCAATATTTCAGTCCCCGGGGTAGGGGACTTCGATGATTCCGAACCCGATGTTTATTCACTTAGTGTAATGCGTTATTTAAAAAAGTTGGAGGAGCGGATATCCATAACTAGAGAGAGTACCATCACTATTTCTTCACAATGGTGGGGGAGGACCTCTAATACCCTTTCCCCAGAATTTCAGTATCCGGGGTAGGGGTCTTCGATGATTCCGAACCCGATGTTTATTCACTTAGTGTAATGCGTCATGCATAAAAATTGGAGAGTCGGATCTCCGTAAAAAGAGAGAGTAACATCAGCATTTCTTCAAAGTGGTGGGAGAGGACCACTAATACGCTATCCACAAAATTTCAGTTCCCAGGGTAGGGGTCTTCGATGATACCGAACCCGATGTTTATTCACTAAGTGTAATGCATTATGCATAAAACTTGGAGGGTCGGATCTCCGTAACTAGAGAGAGTAACATCACTATTTCTTCATAGTGGTGGGAGAGGACCACTAATACCCTACCCCCAAGATTTCAGTCCCCGGGGTAGGGGGTCTTCGATGATACCGAACCCGATGTTTATTCACTAAGTGTAATGCGTTATTTAAAAAAAAAGTAGGAGGATCGGATCTCCGTAACTAGTGAGAGCACCATCACTATTTCTTTACAGTGGTGGGAAAGGACCACTAATACCCTATCCCCAAAATTTCAGTCCCCGGGGTAGGGGTCTTCGATGATTCCGAACCCGATGTTTATTCACTTAATGTAATGCGTTATTTTAAAAAAATTGGAGGGGCGGATCTCCGTAAGTAGTGAGATTACCATCACCATTTCTTCACAGTGTTTGGGGTTGGTAACTGGCACCCCATCCTTATAATTCCAGTGTGGTGTTGTTTTATGCATATAGAAATTTGAATTGCGAACTGTGTTCTGGAATGCAGTTCTCTATTGAATTGCGAATAGTGAACTGCGAACTGCGTTCCAAAATCTAATTGCCATGAAGGATTTTTCTGACGGTCATGTATGATTCTGTTTATGTACGTCTCTCATTTTAAAAAGTGTGATGACCTATGTATTTTATTTGATAATTTGTTAGTTTTAACTCTAATGAATGAAAATAAATACACTTTTCAAACTTGTATCAGATAAAACTGCGAGTAGGGAGTCACCTTAAACATTTCAATAAGATACAAAAGCATGGAAGAGTCTGGTCTTCTTGGATAATTCGTTAGACACAATATTATAAGTCGGCGTTTTGATATCACATTAACGTTATTCTAAAAGAAATACATTTCAATTTTGAAAATCCATGAAGGTATGAACTGTGACGCTTCCTGAAAAAAAATATGCTGGCGTGAAGTAATGCAGTTCATACCTCCATGTACTTTACTGAAAATTATATTTACAGTTTACTTACTTTTCTCTCAGAATCCCCATATGTTATATTAGACATACTATATATTTACCAAATAGTTCTGTCTCCATACGCGCATTGTTCACGACTACAGTGCGTTCCCGAGGAAATGTCTATCATTACAATTTGTAAAAGAATGGGAAATGTAAATATTTTCGAATAAAAAAGTGAGATTTGAAAATTTCTACACAAAAACATGTTGGAATGTAAATGTAAAGGAATGCCTTTAATAAAGTATAAATCTAAAACCATTCACAACATAAATGTGAGAAATTTTACATTTCTACGACTTACAGATTTCAATACATGTAATATACAGAAATGTTCCACACCATCTAATTACATGATTAATTCATTTAATGATTAAATATATCTTGATGTACTTGGGACATTACAGGACTTTCCTGTTTTGAGAATGATTCATAATATCCGGCGTCTATGGGAGAACATTGGCGCGAACCTCTTGTGCTACTCTCTTCTTTGATTGTTGTTAGAATGTTCAGATTCCTACCTGAAGCCAATTGTTTAACATCAACGTTAGCTGTTGTGTTAGAATTCTCAATGGTAGCTTTGATTATCTCCATTTGAATCATAGTAGCATTATTAAGAAGCATTTTTCCATTGGTAAATTCTGAACCATTGTATTTCTTACTTTTGCCCAGCTTTCTAGAACTTGTAAAGGACGATTGAGAAAGCCTGGTACTACTGGTAGATGATTTCCGATGGATGCTGTTGTATGAAGAGGTATTCTTAGCTTGCTCTTTGAAAGATCCATTAGGACAGCTGAATCGCCGTGAACTTCTATATCTAAAGCGGGCGTGATCTACAACTGCAGGAGTCTTTTTAGAGCAACAAATGCAGTGGAATATTTTCGAAAGATATGTTCGAAATGTTTTACTGGAGTAGAAGTACAGAAGGGGATTAAGCGCCGAGTTGGCATGTCCAAGCAGAATCACGAACGGGAGAACAGTCATGAAACGCATGGCAGACGGACTGTCGTAATGAAAATCTAAATATAGACTAACTATGTAATATGGTAACCAACAGATGGCGAAAACTATAACCAAAGCGATTAACATTTTAGCCACTTTTTTTCTTCCCGTCATTATGTGTTTTCCCATGCACTGACTCGTCACCGACTCCCTTCTCTGCAGATTGACATCTTCCTTCCACAGTTCCATTCCAATCATACCATAGGCACTTCCGATCACACATCCGGGGACGACATAAACCAAGCAAAATAGTGCAATGTCGTATAGTTGTCTATATGATTGGTGTGGCCAGATTTCAACACAAATTTGAAGGTCAGTGTTAAGGAGCTGGTACTTTTCTACTCGTTTGACAAATAGTAATGGCGTCATCAGCAGAAGGGAGACAACCCACACTACAATGATGGCATACAATGCGTATTTGACTCCGCCAAATCTGCGGAAAAGTATTGGTTTCTTGATGGCAAAAAATCGATCCAGGCTTAGAATGGCGATTGTGTATATACTTGCCGCAACTGTAGCTCCTGGAAAATATTTTGAGACATACTGTGAGGTTTTCTTATTTCATGGTGTTCATAATTTGTGAATTATTCGCGCAATGTTTGAAAAATACCCAACAGCATAAAGAGCTAGTAGCCACAGAAAATACCCTGACGGGATTGTGAAACTTACAATTGGCATCAGCGAATTTACATAATTCCACGGAATCGTGTGTTTGTTTATTGCGAAAATAGGTTTTATTTCAATATGATGTTGACAAAGTAATTAGCACTGTATAATGATAATAGCATACTATAAATCCCTAATTATGCGAGAAAAATGTATCATCGCGTAATTTCACAAGAGGCGTAACTCGTGAAATAAAATTACTGCTTTTAATTTTCTGTTGATGAAATACATGTAAGAACTCGTGATTAACAGACTCGCGAATTCATGTTCACGCGATTTGACATAAACGAGTCATGTTAAGTGCTCGCGTAAAGTAAGGGACCTACAGTACTTGGAAGGATAAATGAGCACCGAATAAGTCCAGGTGAAGACATGAATTGTTTCATGACACATGTAACTTGGAGAGGAATCAGAAAAAGAAGCTGAAACTAACCTTGTAGATATGAAGTTAGTTTGCACATTGCATCGCCGTACACCCAAACCCTATACAGCGCCTGTCCAACTGCCATAGGAACACAAATTAATGTCACTGAAATGTAAAAAAATAAATAAAATAAAAATATGTACATTAAATTGTATAAAACACATATATATGAACGATGATTACTGAAATTTTCTCCAATTCTATAGACCATCCATATATCTCCTCCATATTCCTGTAATATTTCATAGACAGATTTTTATACACATTTACGAGTTTGCTTACTTTCGGAAGGCCATTTGCAATGTTCTAAGAGAATCAATAAGAAACCGGATATTCCTTAACATCACTACAACATAATTAAGAAAATCTTAACGCCCTCAATATTCCCCGCGATAGCTTGTCGCCGTTTCCTGCTCCGTTGGTATTGTTCTATGGAGTGATGTGTAAATACCGATGTTCTAGGCCATGTTTCAATCAAGTGTAAATTCCCACGTTTTGACATTCATTTGAAGTTTGATGAATGATTCAAGTCTAGCAAATATGTAGATATTTCTTTCTGGGATTTTAGCAATACATTTACTAAATGTTAAAATGACAGCTCAGTCCATTTTGTCATGTTTGGAAAACGCCCCCTTCTTAAACTCAGTTCAACAGCAAACATTTCTCTACTTAATCAGCACCAATTAAATGTACTCTGGAAATCCGAAAGTAGGCAGACGTTCAAAAACTGATAATCTTTGAACGCATTTGATCATTAGCTTTGTATGAAAATTTATAAATCAATTCTGCCTGAAAATCTTCTTTATCTTCCCACACCAGCCAGAAAAGGAAATGATCGAGCACCTAGCTTTTAGTAAGTGATATAGTAGTCTTCATCACTTTTAAGGCGAAAAATTCATATTGCTCAAGGGAAGAGGACACTATTGCACTTTCCATCAAAGTTTTAATTTTGCAAGTACTGTTTTTGGAAGGTTGATTGATTTAACAAAAGAACCGCGGAATCTTCGCCACTGTTTTCCTTAACGAGATTTATCAGCTTCCTAGTACTTGTATTACTAATCATGTAGCTTGGTGAAGTACAGAAAGAAAACGGGACAACAAAGAAATCAAGGAGTAGTGATAGCTATATTAAAAGTCTATATGGATTTCTGTACAGATGAAATATTTATCAAACGAGTTAAGAAAGAGTAAACAATAGTAATGATTTTATTTATTACATCGACATTGGTCAGTATAAATGTATACGATCAATCATGTTGATATCATTGAAGATTATCGACTCGATACCGATAGATACATGTACACATGCGTGTATTGCTATTTGTAAAATTCTTTATTGGATAAGTTCTGTCGATATCCGAGGCATCAATTCAATTTCAGCGAAATATGAACATGTACATAATACTGTATTTTGGTTAAGACTCGGGGTTAACATTAAGTTTAACTATCACAAGTGTTATGGTTGGGGTTATAATTTAGTTTAAGAGATGTTTGAGGTAATAGCTTGTAAGACGGAGGCAGGGAAGCTAGGTTAATTGGTAGATCTACCATACAATAAAATCGTGGAGTTGTATGTTTATAATGCAGTTTTAGTTAGCTATGGTGATAGTTTTCTTTTGTTACCGTGATTTGCTATTTACATGAAACGTTGGATTACGGTATGTGGCGGTGTTGGCTTTTAGAATTATTCCTCAGTTTATATTTTTAGGAATTCATACTTTGGATTTTAAAGGGTATCTTCTCATAGCAAGGATATTTGGTCCGCTCCGCTTCCCATTATCCCTCCGTAGAGTATGCCTCTAAATTTAAATAGACTGGATTTCATAATGAATCCTGGTCTTCCAGCATTTCCCACCAAAGTTAGAAAAACTGGCCCTGGTTAGATTTTTCACCATGGGGAAAAATCGCCGCAGCATTTATTTCTCTCATACACAAAGTCAATACAAGGTTTCTCTATGGGCGAACCCCCTCCCCCCCCCCCAAATAAACCCCAATAAGCAAAAAAATTATAATAAATAAAATTAAAATAACAAAACGAAAAACAAATTTAAAAAACCGCTTTGGAATAGAGTCCCCTACCCAAACCTGTGTCCGGATTTCATCAACCGGAATTTTCCATTACATGTTCCCCAATAGGTTTTACTCCCCGCAGCAACGCGGGAGGGGGCATATAAATACAGGCGTCCGTTCGTCACACTTGACTTGTGGATGCAACTCCTCGGAAACCACTCAACGGATTTTGTTCAAAAATTGTTGGATTGTTAGTTACCATATATATTTGATCTTATTGCGCCGCCATTTTGATTCGACAAATTTCATAGGTACGAGGGTCATTAAAAAGATACGTAGACAATGCCTCTCTCGTACATATATTTTTTTGAAAAATAAAATTCAACACTTCTTTTGCCACGGAGCATCCGTTTTTAAGGTCATTTCCGAGGACCCTTCACATTCACACTTGATGCTGAGTGTCTGGCGATGGAACTGTCACTACCTGTTTTAACGACTTAGGTCTGTCGCGGTCGGGATTCGAACCCCGACCTTCCGCATGCGGGGCGAACGCTCTACCTTTAGATCCCCACGACTGTCCATCGTCGTCAAAAGCAAAATGCCTCGATGGTCGACCGGTCTAGCGCGCTGGTTACACGCTGCTAGGAAATTTGGTTCTTCGGCAAGTCATGTGTTCAACCCCAGGTAGGGGCGGATCTAATTGGATAGGGACAGAAGTGCAATCGGATTAAAATAAGCTCCTCCTCCTCTTTGTAGCGACAATAAACAAGAGACCCATGGGCCACATCGCTCACCTCAGTTACCTTGGCCCATATTTAAACATTCTCCTTAAATATTTGCATGTAAAGCTTTGATCCCTATTGTGGCCCCAACCTGCCTCAGGGGGCCATGGTTTTTACAAACTTGAATCTGTACTATGTCAGGAAGCTTTCATGTAAATATAAAATTCTTTGGCCCAATGGTTCTTAGGAAAAAGATTTTCCTTATATATTTGTATGTAAAACTTTGATGACATCCAAAGTGATTGAGTTTGAAAAAGTATATGATACTTTCGATTAGTCTTAAAATTAAAATTACTTCTAATTGGATGGCATGGAATACAGGTCTGTTCTTATCCTGTTGAGTCGGTACTCTCAAGTTTTTCTCTCTCCTACTCTGTTGTACCTAATCGTTTTTCCTTCACTATTTTTATTTGATGTCATTTTTCTCTCTTTTGTATGTCGTTTAGTTCCCATTAACCACCCAACATTTCTATTTTGTTAGCCTATTATTCATATCAAGAAATCATTCTCCTTATATAATCATCATATTTGGAATGACTTATTATCCTTTTACTTCATATCTATTTTGTAATTTCTTGCGTGTATAATTATGTGGACTTTACTTTGTATCTTAAAGGCCTATATAGACGTTGCCTGCTGTCCAATCCTTATTATGTTATTCATAATAAAATACTGTTTAAATTAAAGTTGTACATTCCTGGTTCAGTGGTTCTTGGAAAGAAGATTTTTAAATATTTTCCCTATATATTTGTATGTAAACCTGTGATGACCTACTATCGACCTATCCTATCTTTGGGGGCCATAATTTTAACAAACTTGAATTTCCACTATGTCAGGAAGGATTCATGTAAATTTCAGCTCATCTGGTCCAGTGGTTCTTGAGAAGTTTTTAAAATGACCTCCCACTCTATTTTTGTGATTATCTCCCCTTTGAAGGGGTCATGGTGCTTCATTTGAACAAACTTGAATTCCCTTCACCTAAGGATGGTTTGTGCCAAGTGTGGTTGAAATTGGTCCAGTGATTCCGGAGAAGATTTTTAAATGCCGTCAATGTATTTTAAATATTTTACTATTATCTCCCCTTGGAAAGAGGCGGGACCCCTTCATTTGAACAAACTTAAATTCCTTGTGAAAAGTGTATAACGACGACGACAACGGACAAATTTCGATCAGAAAAACTCACTTGGGCCTTCGGCTCAGGTGAGCTAAAAACAAAGCACAAAAACAGAGGAGCGGATCGAGGAGCTGATTTTAATAAGTCTGGGTGGAATTCTCTGTACTTCATATTAGACATTTCTTCATTTAGGGTAGTTGTGTTTATCCTTGCTTAATAAGACATATGTATTTCAATCGCAGGATGTACATGTATCTTGTATGATCATATTCTCTTTAGAGAAGTGGGCAGGAAATGGCCTACATTCACTTTTTCATATTTTGATTCTGGAAAACGTGTAAATATCGGAACCGGTGAGGGTTTACGCTTCGATCGACGGTTCTGGATTTGCACAACAGATATCTTTACATTAATGCATGCTTATATTATAAAGAAATCAACACTTATTCCCTGTTAATCCATTTTCATAAAAAAGCAAGCTAGGTGGTCGAGCGGTCTATCGCGCTGGTCACACCCTGCTAGGAGGTCGATAGATCAACCCTTGGTAGGGTCGGAAGTGGGTATCCATATATAGTGAGTTTCTGTGCTTTATATCATATACATTCTCGACTGTATCAAATAGATTTAAATACAAAATAGCGAGTTGTTCTGTGAGTCTTGGGTCTTCGATAGAATTCTAGTAATAGAATCGTAAACGGTCAAACTGTATAAAGGGGTGGGGAAGGGTACTGTCATTTAGGGGGGGGGGGTTCTATAATGGGCGGTTTTTATCAGGGAAAATTAGGCCTTTCTTGTGAAATTCAACGCCAGACCCATTTTTCAGGAGAGAAATCTTCCCCGGACCCATTTTGCAAAGTGGTGGGTGGGTATGCTGTCTATGTTTGAAGAAAATCGGAAACAAACTATACACTGTTCGAAGTGCATTGGTTGAATAATAAAGAAAACAACAATTCTTTCATGAAAACTTATCTTCACACGTCTATCACCATTCCATATAAAAATACAGTTTTGTAAATATGACGTAATTCGGTATGCTTCCTTCGTTTTAAAACAAACAAAATTTCAGCGCTAATCTGCAAAGTTTTAATGAGTAGGGGCAGACCAAACTTATCTGTTTGCGAGGATGTTGAATGTTTGAAAGGAACACTATGCAATTCAGATAGTGATATTTATAGTAATTGCTATTTTTGTGTGGTATGTTCTCAATTAAGAATAAGTGGTTTTACAGAGCCTGTAGAATGTTATTTAGCAAAGTAATAATCCATCCAACCTCATTGGGAGAAGTTCGTTGTATATTTCAATGGATATGAAAGCGGTAGTACTAAAGACTAATCCTAGTAATGTTGGCATTCAAAGCTGTCATTATAACAGGCTTACTATCACTGGTCAATGGTGTACATATGTCATCGCTGTGTTAAGAACGGGGGCGTTTACATCACGTGTATATTTACAAATAAAACCAACACCAGTTAGGGGTAAGGAAAAGTAGTCCGAATGAAGTGAAAATGATAAAATGTCTAAACCAAATAGTCTTTCTTTTATCACATGTAACGTGCATGTTACAGCAATTGAAGCCGAAG
This sequence comes from Ostrea edulis, assembly GCF_947568905.1. NCBI lineage: Eukaryota > Metazoa > Mollusca > Bivalvia > Ostreida > Ostreidae > Ostrea > Ostrea edulis. The sequence continues at coordinate 66,755,745 of NC_079167.1, forward strand.
CCTATTTTCTTGTATACTTGCACTTTTGCGCAGGGATTTTTACAAAATACTAGCAACTGGGACGCCACTATCAAAAGGCGGAATCTTTAAAGTTATTGTGTCGTATTTAACCGTATCTATTTTGTTCAATGTTTAAAAAAGACCAACATTTTGTCAGTATGATAAACTATAAAAAAAATAATACAATTTGATAATTTCGACAAATCATATACAGGCCAGCTACTGACAAACAAGTTGATGGTACAGGGGTTTCAACAGTCTCGTTTAAAGTCAGCATTTCGCAAATTCTATGGTTGTTATAACGATCTAATTTGCCAATACAACATATCATTGGGTCAATGCTGTCTGACGTGTTTCATGTCGATTGTTAGACTGTTCTTGGCACACTGATTTTGACTGCGGATAACTCCGTTTACCTGATCAAGATATAGGGCTCACGGTGGATGTGACCGGTCGACAGGGGATGCTTACTCCTCCTAAGCAAATAATTCCACCTCTGGTGTGTCCAGGGGTCCGTGTTTGCCCAGTTATCTATTTTGTATTGCTGATAGGAGTTATGAGATTGATCACTGTTCGTTATCTTTACCTTTCATACAGGAGTACTGGTCTACTCAATGTAAGGAAAAAACGATAATTTTTTATGTATATATATGGAGGAATGACGTTGATGATTGATATGCGCAAGCGCGTGAGAAAAAATATTATTAGAACCACCATGTGAGATGAGAAACGTTTACAGTATGTAGTCACACTGAATGGTGATTTCATGTTAAACATGAAATTTACCCCTCCCCCCCTATTCCACAAAGTTCTTCTTTCTACCCTGTTTCCGTTTGACTATTTTTAATCGCTGAATTTGTCCCGCCAACAGTCTGCAAGCCATCCACGCAGTGATTGTTGACTTTCGAAATTCTGCGTACAACGTCACGGGATCTTGAATATGTCGAAAAGGGGCGTTCATTATCCGCCTAGGTTGCTTACTTTTTAACCCGATTGAGTTAAATTGCATAAAGTGTATAACTTATATACATGTAGCTTGATATAAGACACATGGTTATTTTCATTCCTACGATAATATCCAAAGATTACAGCATATATAGCTTTAACGTTATTAAATGTCGTGCAATGATAAACGTTGAAAATCGATGCTTGTTGTTTTTCCAATGCTGAATGAAAAAACAAAGTAGTCAACACAACGACATAACATTGCATGTAACAAAGTAAATACTGCAGAAAATGTAAATACAAGAAATGTCTTTCAGTTTTTTAAAAGTACATTAATTGTATATGTGATGATATACCGTGACCTCTTCACACCGGTATTCATTTCAACGAGCTCTGACGCACTTCATTCAATACACCGGTATTCAGATGCACTTCATTCAATACACCGGTATTTAGACGCACTTCATTCAATACACCGGTATTTAGACGCACTTCATTCAATACGCTGGTGAGATTGTATTATTGTGTTTCGTTTAACATCTCTCTGGAGAATTGTTCACTAATATGGACACGTCACCAAGACCGGTGAAGGGCTTCAAATTTAGGCGGCCTATGCTCGGCGCTTACGGCTATTGAGCAGTGAGGGTTCTTTAGCGTGCCACTTCTACTGTGACAAGGGACATCTGTTTTTAAGGTCATCTCCGAGGAACCGTGACATTCACATCTGATGCCGAGTGTTTGGCAATGGAACTGTCACTACCTATTTTAACGACTTAGATCTGTCGCGGCCGGGATTCGAACCCCGGCCTTCCGCATGTGGGGCGAACGCTCTACCTCTATACCACCGTGGCGGTATCGGTGGAAGACGCTCACGGTATATCATCTCATTTAATTTTAAAAATGAAATACATTTTATAATTGTATCTTCTAAACGACAAACAAACAAATAAAAAAGCGATAATGATCAATATTTTGTATAATTCTATGCCACTGATTTTGTAGTATGGCATACATAATACATAAAAGATACGATTTCTTGAAAGTAAGGGCACCCGAGGGAAAAAAACCCGTCTAATAGTCACAATCAATTTGTGAAATACGACATGAGTGTAATTGACAGAAATACAACATTAAGTACAGAACACAACAATCGTATCCCTGCTTTCGTACGTTTTCTTTTCTTACTGAAATAAAGTATTCTAGTCAGTTTGGTGTGTGAAGCCATTTAAATGTATCTTGAATCAAAATACAAAATATTCCATCGCAAACACTGAAAACAAAGACAGAGGTATATATTTTTCTATCGGAAAAAGATATCAATTAAGTGCGTGTGAATGCGCCGTCTTATTCAACATTAACGAACTGAAAGCGCTCATCTACATTGTATTTTCCTCGATGATAAGACGTTCCTTTCCTCAAAGATACTACGTATAACGGGTTTATTCCGCGGGTCTAAAATTTCGCAATTGGGTGCATATTTGGCATGTGAAATTTTGGTGGAAAGCTATCTAACCGCTAAATTAAGCCAAAATTATAACCCCGTGTGGTATGGCTAATCAGAAATTCAAATACTTGATATGAGTCGTATCGCTCACCTGAGTCACATTGGGCTTGCTGTTCTTCAGCTGTTGTATTAAAAAAAATCTTTATTCTCATGAAAAATGTTAACCTTATATTGTGGCCCCTAACCTACCGTGATACAATGTCTGAAGGTCAACGATCATGGTATGAAATGTAACGTCTTGCCATTAGAAATATATGTACAAAATATGAATGCCATACCTTAAACAGTTCAGGAAATACTGCCTATGTTAACTGTTCTAAAATACATGTACAGGTAAAAGTCCAAAGTCAAAGTTACAATGTCAAAACCTTTGACACCAAAAGAAAGGTTTTGTCACAAGGAATGCATACACGAAACAAAAAAGATCATCACACCCCATTCAAAAGTTATAAGCAAGGTTAAAGTTTAGGTTAAAGTTTTTGAAATTTGGGTCAAACTCCAACGTCAAAGATCATGGTATGAAATGTGAGGAATCTAAACAGGTATATACAAAATATGACAGCCATACTTTATAGTTCAGGAGATATTTTCTAGGTTGGGTTTTCTTAAAAGTAGGCCAAATTCCAAGATTAAAGTTACAAGGTGAAAACTTTGGTACCAAATCAAAGGTCTTTTCACAAGAAATACATGTATATGAGCGAGTGCATTATCATACAAAAGCCGGGAAGTAACGGAGTCCCGTTTTCGGACTCGCACATCTTCCGCGTTAACCAGATTTGATCCCCTGCGACTAATTTATCTTCCCCATTCTCAAATATTGTCTATTTGAAAAGATATACAATTTGAAATAAGCCCTTGGATCTGCTGATCAGTATCCGAAAGGTGCCCCATTGATGAGTGCTTCCAAAAGTGGATTGACCGGCTCAAAAGGTGTATCCAGGCAGATGGAGAGTATTTTGAAGGGCAGGGCCAGTTAAATGATCAAAACATTTGTAGTATAGGAGACACAATGCAATGCAAGTGACATTAATTGTGTACACCCTTCGTATTAATATTACTAATCATGGCACTCCTGTTCTCAAGAACATTTTTAAAGGTGTTCCCCTTGTATGTATTGCCATGTTAAACTTTGATCTTCTAATAGGGTCCCCCTACCCCCGGGGGTCACAATTTAAACAAACTTGAATCTGCATTACACAGGGATGCTTGCGTATTAATATGACCAAACATGACCTGGCTATTGTGAAGATTTTTTTCTATAAATTATCATGTAAAACTTTGATCCCCTAATGTGACCCCACCCTATTTCCGTGGGCCATGCAAGGTGAAGATAACGAACAGTGATCAATCTCATAATTCCTACAAGCAATACAAAATAGATAGTTGGGCAAACACGGACCCCTGGACACACCAGAGGTGGGATCAGGTGCCTAGGAGGAGTAAGCATCCCCTGTTGACCGGTCACACCCGCCGTGAGCCCCATATCCTGATCAGGTAAACGGAGTTATCCGCAGTCAAAATCAGTGTGCCAAGAACGGCTTAACAATCGGTATGAAACACGTCAGACAGCATTTGACCCAATGCGAGGTTATATTGACGAACTAGATCGTTATAACGACCATAGAATTTGCGAAATGCTGACTTCAATCGAGACTGTTGAAATCCCTGTACCATCAACTTGTTTGTCAGTAGCTTACCTCGATTTAAAAACTGACTATACCCAGAACAAGCTCTTGCATATCGAATCAGTTGAGATATATAAACACCATATGCAGGTGATAATGGAATATTGCTACATAAATGTGGGAAGTTGACGATGGAGAAGCTGAAATCATCCCGTTTGTCATACAGTTGAGTTGTTAGTTTGCCGTTAATGTCTACTTTCAATAAAATATCTAAGTATGAAGCAGAAGTGGACGACTCTGTGGTGTCCTTTATTTCGAGCTCACAGGGATATATCAAATCGACATATGAATGAAAGCTATCATTGTTAATAGACAAACGTCATCGATATATCTAAAAGTCGAATTGAAGGTCACAGCGAGAGATTTTTTCTTCTCACGTAGAAGTTTTTGAATAAATTCTGCTTCATATGAATATAAAAACAGGTCAGCTAACAAAAGAGCACAATTCGTGCCCATGGGAATTCCAACAGACTGTTGGAAGACCTGATCACCAAAGACCACGAAGATATTGTCAATGAGGAACTCAAGCATATTTTTTATTTCAACTTCAGAGTACGTGTGCGTGGAATCAGAGTGGTGTTTAACAAAGTAAGTTTTTGAATGACTGATCACTAGATATGAATGATTTTAGTAAACTTGAATCTACACTATATCAAGAAACTTTCATGTAAGTTTGAACGTTCTTAGTTCAGTAGTTCTTGACAAGAAGATTTTAAATGACCCCAGCATTTTTAGATTTTCTTGATTGTCTCCCCTTTGGTAGAAGCATGGGCATTAAACCATCTTTACCAAAGAATGGTTTGTGCCAAGTTTGATTGAAATGGGTCCAGTGATTCTTGAGAAGAAGTCGGAAATATGTAAAGTTTACGGATGAACTGAGAGATAGATGGACGCCAGACGAAAAAAGATAAGAAAAGCTCACTTTGACTGTCAGTTCAGGTGAGCTAAATAGATAAAATTCTGATAACCATAATCCGTGCGTTGACATAAATTTGAATTCATAATGATGATATTGGTATTTAGAATTTCTTACCCTTAATTGATTTTCGATTAATTATTTTCATATTCTAAAATATGAATTCTAAAACACAAGCAATAGAATTTAGAGATAACCCCTCCCCCATGAAATAAATCCCAGTTGAAATTAATGCATACATGGTGTATGTCCTGTAGGTCAACAGACAGAGGGGACCCCCATAGCGAGACACAATATTCAGGGAAAGGGCAGTCCTTTTGATTATGGAACTGATGACCGTTTGGTGCAAAGGTGTAGACTTTCCTAGACGATTGATCGTCAATCTTTGTGAAATGTTTGAACACCAACTCAAACGACCCAAATTAAGGCCATCAGCATTCTCTGTCAGTTATCGTAGCACTAAGGTTTCATTGCTTCAGGCAGCTCTCAAGACATCATCGGAGACATTTACAACATATAGCGACAAAACGTATATTGTAGGTAGCGGAAGAGTACATTTATACGCCCACAAATGAAATTGGTCTTACTAAAATAAAAAAATAAAAATCTGACATCTCGTTTTCGGTGTCTTGACTCAAGGGAACTCTTCTCTACACCGAAGAAAGTCTGCAAATAGCAGTAGTCGCTTTGGAACTTCACAATATGTGTATTGACGCTGTTGTTCCTCTACCTGATGGATGTGATCCAGTAGAAAATGGCCAGCTACATTGGAAGTGTAGAATACGTATATCAACAGGTGGATAACCGAACGAGAGTTAGAGAGAGAATGATAAATGGACTTTTTTTCAATAAATCCATTGTATTGCATTGAATATTCATTCATGATCCAATTAAAGCTGTACACACTAGTACTGAACTGTTTTTATGACGCAATAAAAAGTTACATAAGGAGATAGATCAAAAGAATAAATGATTATAACAATCTTAATTCAAATATTTGGGAAGGGAGAATACAATAGCCTCAATGTATAATGTTTTGTTATCCGACTTTGATCAATTCACAAAAGTGTTATTGCGCATCTGCTGCATTGGTATTTAAAATGCTGTTTCATTTCAGGGAAAAAAAATGTTTCAATCTAGCAAGATCCGATTGTCCGCGTATGGATATATACATTCCAAAACTACTTTTTGAGCAAACAATGAAATGTGTCAAAGCAGTGTGCAGTGACGTGTTGATCAACCTGCAAATTCCGTAAAGAAAGATACATTTTCATTCTTACTATGATGGTTTTTTCTATGAATTTAGAATTTGTTCTTGGACCATTTCCCAAAAACTTTTAAACTAAAAATCATTAACACTACGCAAGATAAAAAAAAAAATCTGAATTACTATAAACTCTGTTTCTGATATTCTTCAAAAACCTTCCTGGCATACCCCATATTTATAAACATATGACATTTTAGATAGTAACTTTAAAAGAAATACATAGCTATGAAAAGAAGACCATTTCCTGAAAACATTTTTAAAAGATGTATTGATATTGTAAATATCATTTTTAATTTCCGTAGTGCTTCGAAATATACAACCGTACTTACAACATGATAGTATTAAGAATAAAACTGAGTCTAGTCTTTTATGATGGATTGGACCGAAAAATTCGATTTATATACACAAGAGTAAAATAATTATTTATGTGATGTCTTGTGAATTATGCATGAGATGTCATCTATAACCCTACTCTATACGGAAGCTGATGAAGACGTGAAGTTATTCTATAAAGTTAGCAAGAAAGATTACAGGTGTCCACAAAGTTTAATACGTTTTTCCTCTGGTAAATATAAAAACAATGTTGTTTGTTTTCTTGGCGATGTAAAGTGAATGACATTACTTAAACTGCTGGAAAATGTGATGCTCACAAATCACAGCCGGTAGGGAGTGATATCAATCACTTGTCATGCTGAATAAACGGATTTACAAGGAGTCAGAATCTTCAGTTCTCTCTCTCTCTCTCTCTCTCTCTCTCTCTGCAATTACATGAAAATTCGTGATGACTTTGAGAGGATTTATAAAGTAATGCGATGTTGAGTATATGTATTCTTATTTCTTACAGGAGATGTTTGGTTGAGATGTCAATATTCTTCAGTATCCACGAAGCAATGACCCCGTGCCTGTATTGTTTTTTTAATTCTTGTTATATCCCCCAGGCATAAGCAATCTAGTATTTTATTATATTTCTATTTGCAACAAAACTTGTTTTTAAATGAGTATAGACTTGAGGTTAAAGGTTACTTGCGCCAAGGACGGACGGAGACCATCCCCTCCAGACAATGCAAGCTTTTTTCCACCTTTGATTTGGAATTGTTTTTTGGCTTAGGGCAAAGCATAATCGACGTCGTTTTCTGAATCCAAGATTGAAAAGGGTGATTTTATCATAATAAGAAGACTTACCCTGATGAAGGGAAGAAAGATACAGAGCATCTGATCCGTATAAAGCCTCTAAATGGGATTATTCTGAACGATTCTGTTTCCCCAAAAGGGAAGATTTGTAGTTCTCCATTCAGATTAAGTCTGAAATTTATTGTACACTTGAACCCAGGTATTTTGATCCTTGGGGGTTGCAGTCCAGAATTTGATATAAGCAAAGCAAATTATCAGCTTCAAAAATCGTAGTTTTTTCCTGATATTTTGTATTCTGACATTTTGTAGTTTATCAGGACGTGAAAGAGAAATCAGATCATAACAACTGTAGTTTGGTATTTGGGCATCGTAGATATCGATCAAGTACATGTACAGCTAAGGGCAGAATTGTCCGCGTTATGGATATTGGGACAAAACTTACCTCAGACATAAAGATTGCTCCATAAACAATTAATCAGATCTATTAAAAATGCTAATTTTTGTTTTTAAAAAAATTCTTGCAGAAACCATATCAAATAAATGTACATGTATATCTAAAATATGAATCTATGAAATGAATGTAAAAGTTTGTCCAAGTCTGCGCTCGATGTTTTCTGGAAGAAGTAAAAACCCTTTTATGTAAAATATCGAAAATAACGGCAAATTGTCATGTCTTTGATATCAAAATATCGAATATAACGGCAAATTGTCATTATTGTGATATCAAAATATCGAAATTAACGGCAAATTGTCATGTGTTTGATATCAAAATTTCGAAAATAACGGCAAATCGTCATGTGTGTGATGTCAGAATTCCAATTTTGCCTTATTTTGATCAAATTGACAATAAGAACTGTATTGCATTGGGAGTTTCGCACACATTTCACTTAATTTTGAAACGAAATCACGAATGTCGATTTTGGTGGACAAATAGAGCCCTAATCATTTGTCATTTTGTTTTACCCACCCTTTTTTGATGGCAGGCAGCTGTTTATGGCATTTTTGTTTGTTTTGGAATTGTATTAGGTTTATGAGGTCAACCTAAGATACATGTATACTGTACAATTCTTATTCTAGTCTGGTTGACCCCCTTTTTTCCTTTGTACATCTTGTTGCAATGCCATTATGGTGCAGGGGGTCAGATTGGATTATATTTTACCTACGGTAAGATGCGTAATACTCTTTATTTAAGTACCCTTTTCTGACCCCCATTTTTGTACTTGTTAATCATATTTTACTACTTTTCGTCATTTACTTCAATAAATGACATTTTTTCACTTCTACATGTTGTTACGTTTGTTTGCCTGCTTTGAACAAAAAACAAGTTCAGTCGCTTGGCAGGATAACTAAGGAACATAAAGTCTTTACCTATCATCGTTTCCAAAAGAAACATGGATACAGAGCAATTAACGTCTGTAAATCGTCCATTTCGGCACTTCATACAGGGGTAATAATGCTAAACATTGGCCAACATCCTTTAATTGCAGACTTTCCTTAACTTGTTACAATGAAACATGGTGTGTGGATAAAGTATTGAGGCATGCTACACAGCTGATGTCGTGATGAACAACTGTTATTGAAAGAATAATCATTCTAGTCCTTGACTCTAATGTCATTGACTGCCAGGCGAACATATAATCTGGACACTCATGACAATGAAATTGTATTTATCATTTCACAATAGACAGAAATGGGTAAGGTAACAATAAGCCAGTGAAGGTCAACGTGTCAGAGTTAGAACAATGTATGCATATATGTAGCTGTATATTAAAATCCCAGAAAATCATTTTGGTTTGGACTTTTTAAATTGGAAATATCTTATATAAAATATTTAATTGTGCTAGAGTCTCCTCATCCTCTCAAGAAGGAAATCTTGTTCTTTGAATAGTCAAGGGAAAACTCTGAGAAATGGAGATTACACGCTGAGATTTCACTTCAGCGTTAAGAATAAAAATCTTAATTTCATTTCTCAAAGCATCTCTATTTTACCAGATTTACAAAAATGTATTTAGTTACTTTCTAAATGATTTTTTGATATTGTAGATACTTAATGCTTAATTTAAAAGACTTGCACTGTCGATATAAAGGCTGTTTCAATCCTTTTTGTATCGATGTGTTATATATTGATGTATCTCCGAATGATGGTATCGCCAAATAATTCCTCGAATGCTTGACGTTTGATTAAAGCACATCATTTACTATTCAAATTGAGGAAACGTGTTGCATGAATAAATTCCACATGCTACAGAAGCACTAATTTTCTTGGACTAATATTTTTGTAGTTCGTTGATCTCGCTATCATTTCTTATCACAGTTCACTCCTGTGGTTTGAAAATCTTGGATACAGAAATCATAACGTCCAGATACTATTAAATAGCAAATCATCATGAAGTCAAGTATTCATTGTATGAGAAAAATATTCATATTCGTGTGGAAATCTATAATCTCTCTTGTTCAGGACATGTTTGTGGGGCAATCAGTCTCTACTTTTTATGGTTTTTTGTGTGGGACATACAGTCTCTCTTGTTCAGGACATGTCTGTGGGGCATTAAGTCTTTACTTTTCAGGGCATCAGTCTCTCTTGTTCAGGACATGTTTGTGGAACATTCAGTTTCTCTTGTTCAGGACATGTTTGTGGGGCATTCAGTTTCTCTTGTTCAGGACATGTTTGTGAGTCATTCAGTCTTTCTTGTTCAGGACATGTTTGTGGGACATTACGTCTTTACTTTTCAGGGCATATATGTGGGGCATTCAGTCTCTCTTGTTCAGGGTATGTTTGTGGGGCATTCAGGACATGTTTGTGGGGTATTCAGTCTCTCTTGTTCAGGGTATGTTTGTGGGGCATTCAGTCTCTCTTGTTCAGACAAGTTTTTGGGACATTCAGTTTCTCTTGTTGATGGATGATCTGAATTCATACCACGAAAATCGGACCTGATTATTGATTTTACTTTATCAATATGCGCGAATGTGTATAAAGAGAGTTAAACAATCATACATATGTATATAATACCGAGCGAAGCTCGTACGGACCGAAGCCCGTCCGCAAAGCAAGGCTCTAAAGGTAACACGTATGTAGAAGGAAAAAAAATATCAGCAAATGAATAGAGATAATCTCTACATAAGTTCACTGAAAACTTTGTGATCCATATGGGCAATCTCTACCTAGAGTTATCCTTCCCGTTATGCTCCACTAATACCTGTCTAAATAGTATATCAAACTGTACTAAAACTAACTTAGCATATCAAACTGTAATGATAATATCTAAGCAAATCAAATACTTGTCTGAATTGTTTAAAAGCAGAAGATGGTAGCTATGAGACACCTGAGCGAATTAAAAGGTTTTACATAAACATTTATTTATTCAATAATACTAGAATAATAATGAAATTCGTTGTTTTCGTGATGCAATAGGTAAAAGTAAGTTTTGCCAAGATACTTGATATTTAGACGTTGACAGAGGTGTTGTAGCGTAGCGTAATACGCCCTCAGGTGGGAGATTGCCATATGGGCGCCGCCATTTTGTTTTGTTCATTAGGTGCTTCTACAGTTATTCGTGTTTTAATTTTGAATGCCAAAAATACAAGGCTAACGTGCAATTTGTAATTCAAACACTCCATTTGTTAATAAGAGGCCCACAGGCCTTATCGATCACCTGAGTACTAGTTAAAAAGTATCACTACTCCCAACGGCTATAAAATCTAGAAAAAAATTCCTGTTCTGAATATTTAACCTAAATTCTAATGTTCAGCAACAGTATAAAACAAAATTGTTCTTAAAAATTCACTGTCCTCAAAAGTGCAAACACTGATGAAAGGCTTTACATAATATAATAGATGTATTAACATTAAAACATCAAAAGATGTGACTAATTTTGACCCATACTTGTGTTGTGTCAAAACCCTGGATTGTGAAATTCACCATTTTTGGTACATCCTTTTCTGCTATTCCTTAGTATGCATTAATGGCGAAGATAACGAACTGTGATCAATCTCACAAATCCCATAAGCGATACAAAATAGATAGTTGGGCAAACACGGACCCCTGGACACACCAGAGGTGGAATCAGGTGCCTAGGAGGAGTAAGCATATCCTGTCGACCGGTCACACACGCTGTTAGCCCTATATCTTGGTCAGGTAAACGGAGTTATCCGTAGTCAAAATCAGTGTGCCAAGAACAGTCTAACAATCGGTATGAAACACGTCAGACAGCATTTGACCCAATGATATGTTGTATTGGCAAACTAGATCGTTATAACGACCATAGAATTTGCGAAATGCTGACTTTAAACGAGAATGTTGAAACCCCTGTACCATCAACTTGTTTGTCAGTAGCTTGCCTCGATTTCAAAACTGACCATACGCAGAACAAGCTCTTGCGTATCGAATCAGTTGAGAGATATAAACTCCACGTTCAAGTGATGATAGAATATTGCTACATAAATATGGGAAGTTGACGATGGAGAAGCTGAAATCATCCCGTTTGTCATAAAGTTGAGTTGTTAGTTTATTACATTATTTAAATTTCATACAGTATCAGCAAACTTACAAATAGATAAATATACTAAGTTTGACTCCACCCTGGGGTCAGAACCCCTAGTCTGGGGATCATCAAATTTACAATTTTGGTACAAGACTACCTGCTTTTTCTAAATATCTATTTAGTTTCAATTTAGTATCAATAACACTAAATATGTTATTTATATGTTTTACATATAAACATTATATAGTAAGTTTGGCCCCGCCCTGGGGTCAGAACGCCTTCCCCAGGGATCATGAAATTTACAGTTTTTGGTAGAGGCCTTCCTTCTTTACATCACTATGCATTTAGTTTTTCTTAAACATGTGCGGTTCTAAAGAAGATTTTTCAAAATTGGAGCCCCGCCCCTAAGGACCCCAGGTGTGCAGGAATCCTGAAATTTACAATTAAAAAAATAAATGAATATATCTATTCGGTATATACATACATACATAAATACCAAGGATAATCCATGAAAGCTCGAAACCGGAGAACCCGGAGGAAACCCACGTGTCCGAACGGCGACCGCCATACCCTCTCACATACAACCACTGCCGATCACGGGGATTGAACTCGGGTCGCAGCGGTGAGAAGCGAGAGCGTTACCTCTGCGCTTCCCGGACACCAATACGGAATATCGGAACCATTATTTCGTCTCTGATTCCGTCGCGATTTTTATATTTAGCATGCCCAATGAGATCACGTTTTCTGCGTTAACTTGGGCAGCTTTCAGTAGACAAGCACTTAGTATATCAGATATAGTGAGTTCAGGCACAGTTTAGCGTCGATTTTGAAAGTTGGAGGTGGGGAGCAAACGGAGAAAAAAGGTGCCGTTATTATATCTGTAGAAAAAATCTTAGCTCAAACCCCAAAATCGTAAACTCAAAAAAAGGGGGGGGGGGCTAAATGTTGCTGCATGTACGTGTCTGGAGATGAATGCATACATTAATTGTGATTATTTATATGATTTCATTGTGGTCGGTTGTTTAATGACTATAAAAAATAAATCTAATTTAGTAAATATCCCCACACGTGCATAAAGAAAATTTATTAACTTCCTTTCACTTTATTAACCCCCCTTTTTTTATATCTCCGTTACGAAACATCAGAAATTTAATCCCATAACTCATGTTTTTGGTACTAGGTATTCACTTGCAACATTCTGAAAAATAACACTCAAACGAGGCAGATATTTTTGCATCAGAAATAAGTCGTCTTTAGCAATCATTAATATTTGTATACAAGAGTTGCCTAAGTGACGTATAATTTTCGTAACTTCTTTTTCTGAAGAGTTCCAAACTTTTCTAGTTCCGATATCCCTTATTTATGTCCTCCAAAGATGCTTCATATCAAATTTGAAAAGAATTGGAATGATAGTTATCAAGAAGAAGTTAAAGGGGCATGGGCACAATTTGAGCTGAAAATTTACTTTAATTTTTCCATTTTTATTGTTTACAATGCTTAACTAAAGTATTTCTAAAGGTCAACCAAAATTTTGATATCAGTCGTTGAGTTATAAGTGAGATACAGCACTCGCAATTCTTTGCTATGTAAACAAGGCTCGTGCCATGTTTTTGTATACATTAGACTGTTTAATAGAAAATAGCGTGTTTAAAACAAAATGAGATATGCCAAACATTAAAAACTATTTAATTGTGTTAAGAATTCACTTATAAATTGAAAAAATCTGCTTTAAATGAAAATTTTACTAGTTTATTCAGCCTACGTAAACAAAACCATGACACGAGCCTTGGTTACATAACAAGGATTTGTGACCTCTGTATCGCCCATGTACCTTGACTATTTTTGCTGATCATTAGTAATATCTTAGTTAAGCATTCTAAACAATAAAAACAAAAAAATAAAATTTGAAAATTTTCAGCTCAAATCATGCCCATGTCCCTTTAAAAATGTCTATTGTTCACACATTTAATAACTGACCATTTTGGCCCCATCCTGATACCCCTAGGAGCAACAAATTTACAATTTTGGTAAAGGACTCTCTGTTCTTTCTAAATATCTATTGAACCACCGCGGTGGCCTAGAGGTTAGAACGTTCGCCCCGCATGCGGAGGTCCGGGGTTCGAATCCTAAGATTCTAAGACAGTCCTAAGTCGTTAAAACAGGTATTGGCAGTTCCATCGCTCGGCAACAGGTGTGAATGTCACAGGTCCTCGGAGATGACCTTAAAAAATGGATGTCTCGTGTCACAGTAGGTGTGTCACTCTAAAGAACCCTCACTGCTCAATGACTGTAAGCGCTGAGCAAAGGCCTAAATTTGAGGCCCTTCACCGGTCTTGGTGAACGTCTCCATATGAGTGAAAAATTCTCGAGAGAGACGTTAAACAAGATACAATCAATCAATTAAAAAATTTAAACATCTATTTTAAAAATTCCTATTTAACAAAAATGGTGGTAACGAAAAAATTGATACCCATCGGAACAGATGGAACCTGATCTTTCCTTCTCTCTCTCTCTCTCTCTCATATAAAAAACCTGTCTGTATTCGTACATGATCCTTGGTATGCATGTATTGAACATGTATTATGATATATACAGATTGCTTACCAAAAAAAATCTAAATATCTATTTAGTTTCAATTTAGTATCAATAGCACTAAAGAAGATGTTATTTTAAGTGTTTAACACATAAACACTACATGTATATATACACCCTGAGATCAGAACCCTTATCCCGGGGCTCATGAAATTTACAATTTTGGTAGAGGCCTTCCTGCTCTACATCACTATGCATTTAGTTTTTCTTACACATGTGCTGTTCTTGAGACGATTTTTGAAAATTGGTCAATTTTGGGCAGTTTTTGCCCCGATCCTATAGAGTCCCAGGGGTGCTGGAGTTTTGAAATTTACAATGTATGTCCACCTTGTCCCAAATATTCTTCATACCAAATTTGAAAAGAATTGCACAAGTAGTTATCAAGAAGAAGTTAAAAATGTTCAATTGCTAATGCACGACGACGGACGACAACCAATTGCAAAATGAATGGTAAAATGATTATTGCTAGAGTTTTTAGCCAATCATCAAATTGAAAAGCAGTAATACGACTAAATAGATGATTTAAGGAGGCATTCTACATCGTCACAATGGCTGACTTCCTTTTAAAACATGGATGAAAATATAAATATCAGCAATATTTGTCTATTCAATAAAATAATTCGACTAGCTGAGTAGCTCAGTGGGTTTGCATGTCGACTGCTGAACTGTAGATCGCGTGTTCGAGTCCAACAGGGGTTTTCAATTTTTCTCAGATTGCTTTCAACTAAAACTGCATTTTTTTACTAAATAAAATAAATTTGAACGTTTTTAATTTCAAAATATTGGTGTACCTATCATTCACTTTTCACCCAAATCAAATTTCTTTGGTGTAGCATACCTCCTTAACGGTCACACCGTATAAACATATTACAAGTGTACTATAGTGCATTTTACATAGGATTCATATTCTCCAGACAAGAAGATTTGACATCCATCATGACTCTTTAATTGCAAGAAAGCAAACAAACACCCCGACATTTTATAGCAAATTCACCGCGAAATTACGTAATGGTATACGGTAACTATAATGTGAATTTAACTAACTATAAGGGTTTTAACGTCTTTAACTGTTTACTTGAGTGTATATAATATGCAAAATCATCATCAACTCCAGGCGGTTAAAAGGTCAGTAACAACCCAAAATAATCACACGGATTATTCCAATTTAAATCAGTAATTGGTAGAGAAGCTGAGCAGAAATCGGCGTGAGAGAGGAAAAACGTCTGACCCCCTATTCCCGATTATCAAGTCGTGTTGAAGTTATTCTGTTAACTTTCGCGATTCATACATGTATTCGCTTTATTGGCAATATAATTAATTTCAAATTCACGAAAAACAGCTATAAGATTATCTTTTAAAATTATTTGCATGAATAATATCTACATTGTAAAATACAAAGAACTTATAGAATGTGGCTGTTATTTTAATTTTAAGAGGAATACGATTGAAATTAAGGCATCGATCGCTTTTGAGTGACTTTGATAATCGATACACACTACATATATTATTGTTCGCATTCACGTCGGTGTTCTTTTACTGACGGTTTATATCTCATAACCTTTCAACTTTTGAAATAGGCTAATCACCGCATATGAATACTTAACCTAATCTACATGTAGGCTAATCACCGCGTATGAATACATTTATTAATAAACTAATCAATCACCGCGTATGAATACATTAAACCCAATTTACATGTAGGTTAATAACCGCGTATGAGCACACTTAACCTACATGTAATCTACATGTAAGCTAATCTTATTATCAAAATACAATGAAGATAATTTAGAGGCATGGGTGGATCCAGCTCCGGCGCACGCCCCCTCACAAATATGAGCTATTTTTTAAAAATAGAAAGTAATATGTCCAAAACACTAAAATATGTATGTCTTACTTTGTCAGAACTCAGTAGTTTCAGGGGGCTTCGCCCCTCGGACCACAATGGATCTACTGGGGGCCTCGAAACAACCCACAGATACTCACTCAGCCGGTTACACCCCTTTGTTTTCTAGATCCACCTCTGAAATATGTCTTTCGGTCTTTTAATACCTCTAGCCTCTTCACACTGGCATATATTTCTTAAACAGATTTCATAGTCGAAAGAAGTGCGGCCTTTGAAAATCAAGTCAAATTTCTATGCAATGAATTATCTACTTCCAAACGTTTCGGCCATTGTTTCTATATAAACAAAAGAAACTTTATGGAAAAGGGCCTACATAGGCTATGCCTGTTGCCTGGCCTGGAGATAATAAACTTTTACAATACTCATACTCAAACTCAGCCATGTTTGTTTTGAGTACAACTCTGAGCAAGCTCCGACGCATACTTGAACAATCTTGAGCATATACATGTACTCCATTTGAGTATGAGGATGATTTTATAAGTTTTATAACCTTTACTTTTGATTGATTGATTGAATATTGTTTAACGTCCCTCTCGAGAATATTTCACTCATATGGAGACGTCACCACTGCCGGTGAAGGGCTGCAAAATTTAGGCCTATGCTCGGCGCTTATGGCCATTGAGGAGGGAGGGATCTCTATCGTGCCACACCTGCTGTGACACGGGGCCTCGGTTTTTTCGGTCTCATCCGAACGACCGCCCCATTTAGTCGCCTCTTACGACAAGCAAGGGGGTACTGAGGACATATTCTAACCCGGATCCCCACGGGACTTTTGAGTATGAGTAGGATTTAGAGCACAGAGTTTGAGTATGAAAACATGCTCAAAACGTTTTGTAACTTCTAGACCCGATCCTATTGAGTTTATCAATACAATATAGATCTATATAGATTAGAAACTTTATGTCAAAATTTACAACAAAAGGTTACAGAATAATTGGCGGATCTAGCTATATTTCTAAACGGCTGGGTGTCTGTGGGCTGTCTTGGGACTCCCAATGACCCTGGTGGGGGCCCAACGGCGAACCTCTCTGAAACGACTGAGATCTGACAAAGTCAGACCTATATATTTTAGTGAGGGGGGGGGGGGGTAAGCACGGCGCGTCAGAGCTGGATCCGCATCTGAGGATATATATAGATTATGTGTTATTAGCGATATTTTTTTTAAATTATCATGTAAGTTAGACCCCGCGAAAGCACACGATTATACGTATAAATAGGTTATGACTTCACAGAGACAATAAAGGCTTAGTATTATAGTGTATTTTGGTGAATACTGGGATAATAGAATCATTAGACTCCTTCCAGGATCACCGCGTGGTTGCTCAGAAGCATCGACTCGTTACAATGTAATTTCTCGGCTGACGAAATATGTCAAGAAAGGCGACATGTCACTTGATTGAGTTATGTGTTGCAAGCAGAAAGTTTCCCTCCGCGCACCTGGTTTAAATACTAGACCGAATTAAATGACACGTACGTAGACTATTCAGACATATTTTTGTCAGCCTCCAAACTCATTGAGTGATTCAATGTGAACCTGGAATAATTCTAATGAGAAAAAAACCCAACAACACAGAATAATGTTATCTGTTTTCAATTACAGGCCAATTATTATATTGTTGATCTAATTACGTGCTTAACAAGATGAAGTACATATATACTGTAAATATTTGACAAAAACTGGCTTTGATAGAACCGATTCACTTTTGAACAAATCTAATCCAAGAATTTTCGAATGGACGTGAATTTACAATCGATCAAATTCAATATGTCGATAACTTTTTCCACTATGCTATTGCGTGATTGCGCAATTTTCACTTCAGACTGCCTAATTTCAGAACGCTGACCAATTCTGCTTTTCCACTCGAAATTGCGGAACTTCATGAAATGAAGAAAAACATTTGTACTGAAATGTTGTAGAAGGTAAGACACTGGAGTAGAACAAGAAAAACAATCAAGGGAATATGACTTGCATGGTTGGTTCTTATTGTACAAGCTATCTATAACCATGCAATGTTTGTTTGTAATGTACATGTATTTGTTCGAATCAATGGCAGCTGACGCAGTATGACACACCGGCCCACCCTCCCCTCCTTATGTCATTGAGTTTTTAGTAAAAAAAAAAAAAAAAAATTGGCATATTAATTTTGTTCTTAATGTACAATGTAATTTTAAATCTTCATTGTTAAACCTGCTACCAATTTTAGATTCAGAGTTTTAAACGGATTCAAATGACAACGATTTTTTTGACGTGTTATGAATTAATTTGATTGAAATAATAAATAATGAAAATGGTTACGCGGGTGATACTTTGAAGGGAAACGTTAATTTTATGTTTCTATTACTTTTCATCGAATTTATCAAAGAATGACAACTTTTTGTCTACCTCTACAAGTAATGTCAAGCCAGGAAAACAGAAAATGTGTTTAAAATATTTTATTTAAAAAAAAACACGACAGAAATCTATGTAGGTTCTCTCAGATCACCGCCTTGTTTAATTTCATATTTGAGGAAACAAAACATGTTGGGAATGGTAATGAAATATTTCGTCAGTATGTACCATTCATTGCAAAGCTTGTAAACACATTTAGCTTCCGAGACACATTCGTGTACGCCAGCAATGGTAATTAATCATTTTTCATGTCAGAAAAGTTTTATCTTAAATAATGCTTACCCTTTGTACACTAAATTTTAAAACTATTCTCGTAGAAGTACAACGTTAGGAGAGGTTTAATTATATCTATAGTACATTACAGCCTCTGAGGGGAGCGTCAACCAACGAATATTTCCTGTTACATCCAACTTACGTGACCCAATTTATCTTTGCGTTTACTTGAAAACATGTTAACAAGGGAGGTCAAAGAAAATGTTAATGGTAAAATGTTTGAAACTATCTTAAAAGACAAAAGATATCTTGTAAATCATGGACCTTTTCAATACAATAATTCAGGGGAAGCAATGTCAAAGACAGTTTTTGGTCATTTTGCAGTTACAATGAAATACATGTTATACATGTATTCCTTAACAAAAAGTTTTTTCCTATTGAATTGAATAAATGGTACCCCTTATACATCAATAGAATTTGTTTAACTTACCACAGAGATCCGATATTGCAAGATTGAACAAATACCAATTCGTAGAATTCCTAAGTGGTGGTGATATTCCAATTATTAAAACAATAGTGATGTTTCCCAAAAATCCTATGAAAAATATAGGAATATATAAGGCCGTCAACGCTGTAGATTCTTCAGGGCTAACTTCCAAAATGTTGACTTGTAACTGCGATGAGTTTATCATCAAAAGACTTATATTTTTCATCACCTTTTCATGAAGCGCCAATTTTGCATCGAAGTCCAATATACTAGTCTCGTTTGGCTCCATTTCTAATGGGGTTAATTTTCAATCTACAGGTGATTTTCTCCCATCTTCTTAATATTAGTCATTTCAATCCACTTCAATGCCGAGAAGACAGAAAGCCCCGGTCTCTGTCTACGATGAAAGCAGATCACGACAGTGCTTGTTAGCTTACATGAGTTCTGTCCTAGACACAAACGTGTATGTGAAACTATCGAATTTTATTTGTATGCTATTCGACTATAACTAAACAGGCTGAATAGTAGATATAAAGGAAAGGGAGTAGATATTGATTACTTAGTCACCTATAATTGACAATTTTGGACAGGCTCAAGACATGAAATTAGAGGCACTCAACAAGTGAATGAACCATGCAGATATGTAACGATATTACTGGTGAACTTTATTACGATGAAAACGTTGTGAAGGTTTCCCGCAGATATTAGCAGTAATTTTCATTGATATGACAACCAAACGTATTCTAACAAACGTTATTGAATATAAGTGACTCTCCTGAATGTAAGTACCCTGTGTCTGCAATATATATTGTAAACATAATAATTAATTCCATTTTCTTCAATATCCGTCTATCAAAGTGTTATGATAACTTAATTACATGCTCTTCCAAATTGTCCATTATATTTCATTCATGATTACGTTACTAATTGTACTCGCGTTTCAGAATTATTCTATACTCCGCATAGACCTATGTATTGGGTTAGACAACCATGGTGCAGACGTAATTATACTGTCCAGCATCTAAAGTTTGAAAGATCAGATTTAACCTTGAAGGTTGATTTAACGCTTCAGGCCGATTTGCTCCCCATGTGATATTATTTATTGGTACTTATTTAGATTGTTCAAATCATACTGAAGTTTCTAGGAAACTCCTTTCGAATAAGTATTCATAATTGTCAAAACAGAAAAGATAGAAATGACTTGTTACCACTTAAGATCAAATATAATTGTTTCTGGGGTTGTAACAATATAGATAAATAGATGTGCTAGTCACTCAAACAACATCCTAATAACGCAATGCTAACTAATAGTTAAGCTCTTTCAAATGTTGAGTGAAGAATGTTACTCCATTTGTTCTCCGAAACGAAATCTTTCACATTTTAAAATCACGTTTTCACTGTGTTACAAAGCTAAACCTTGACACAGAAAATCGTAAAAAGGTGATTCAGCCACGAGTGTTTTGTAGAGATTTATGTTTAAAGATTGTGAGAAAGATGTTCAGTACAATGTTTATTGAATAATTCCGTAGCTCTTCCGATTTCATTTTTAAGAACAAGGGCGTCCAGAAGGTGTCTACAGCTGTTCTTAATAACACATCTCTCTAAAAAGGCAATTAGCGCTTCTAATAAAATCGTTGATTCCTCACGGTATATGATTCTGGAAAGATCCCTGTCTCTTATTCCTCCTTTGTGTTGAGAATAATATTAGAATAATATAGGAGGTGGGGGTATAAGAACAGTATAGAGGTGTGGGTATTAGAATAATATAGGGGGTGGGGGTATTAGAACAGTATAGGGTGGGGGTATTAGAATAGTATTGGGGTGGGTGTATTAGAATAGTATAGGGGTGGGGGTATTAGAACAGTATAGGGTGGGGGTATTAGAATAGTATAGGGGTGGGTGTATTAGAATAGTATGGGGGATGGGGGTATTAGAACAGTATAGGGTGGGGGTATTAGAATAGTATAGGGGTGGGTGTATTAGAATAGTATAGGGGGTGGGGGTATTAGAATAGTATAGGGGGTGGGGGTATTAGAATAGTATAGGGGTGGGGGTATTAGAACAGTATAGGGGTGGGGGTATTAGAATAGTATAGGGGTGGGGGTATTAGAACAGTATAGGGGTGTGGGTATTAGAATAGTATAGGGGGTGGGGGTATTAGAATAGTATAGGGGGTGGGGGTATTAGAACAGTATAGGGTGGGGGTATTAGAATAGTATAGGGGTGGGTGTATTAGAATAGTATAGGGGTGGGGGTATTAGAACAGTATAGGGTGGGGGTATTAGAATAGTATAGGGGTGGGTGTATTAGAATAGTATGGGGGATGGGGGTATTAGAACAGTATAGGGTGGGGGTATTAGAATAGTATAGGGTGGGGGTATTAGAATAGTAGGGGGTATTAGAATAGTATAGGGATGGGGTATTAGAATATTATAGGGATGGGGGTATTAGAATAGTATAGGGGTGGGGGTATTAGAATAGTATAGGGGTGGGGGTATTAAAATAGTATAGGAGTGGGGGTATTAGAATAGTGTAGGGTGGGAGTATTAGAATAGTATAGGGGTGGGGTATTAGAATAGTATACGGGTTGGAGTATTAGAGTAGTATAGGGGTGGGGTATTAAAATAGTATAGGGTGGAAATATTAGAATAGTATAAGGTGGGGTATTAGAATAGTATATGGGTGGGGGTATTAAAATAGTATAGGGATGGGGGTATTAGAATAATATAGGGTGGGGATATTAAAACAGTATAGGGTGGGGGTATTAGAATAGTATAGGGGTGGGGGTATTAGAATAGTATAGGGATGGGGGTATTAGAATAATATAGGGTGGGGATATTAAAACAGTATAGGGTGGGGGTAGTAGAATAGTATAGGGGGTGGGGGTATTAGAATAGTATAGGATTGGGTTATTAGAATAGTATAGGGTGGGGATATTAGAATAGTAGGGGGTATTAGAATAATATAGGAGTGGGGGTATTAGAATAATATAGGAGTGGGGGTATCAGAATGGTGTATGATGGGGGTATTAGAATAGTATAGGGTTGGGGTATAAGAATAGTATAGAGGTGGGGGTATTAGAATAGTATAAGGTGGAATATTAGAATAGTATAAAGTGGAAATATTAGAACGGTATAGGGTAGGGGTAGTAGAATAGTGTAGGGGTGGGGGTATTAGAATAATATAGGGTGGGGTATTAGAATAGTATAGGGTCTGGTATTAGAATAGTATAGTGTGAGGGTATTAGAATAGTGTAGGGGTGGGGGTATTAGAACAGTATAGGGTGGGAGTATTAGAATAGTATAGGGGTGGGGGTATTAGAACAGTATAGGGTGGGGGTATTAGAATAGTATAGGGGTTTTAGAATAGTTTAGGGGTTAGGGTATTAGAATAGTATAGGGATGGGGTAGTAGAATAGTATAAGGTGGGGGTATTAGAATAGTATAGGGTAAGAGTATTAGAATAGTATAGGAGTGGGGGTATTAGAATAGTGTAGGGGGCGGTATAAAAATAGTATAGGGTGGCGGTATTAGAATAGTATAGGGGTGGGGGTATTAGAATAGTATAAGGTGGGGGTATTAGAATAGTATAGGGTAAGAGTATTAGAATAGTATAGGAGTGGGGGTATTAGAATAGTGTAGGGGGCGGTATAAAAATAGTATAGGGTGGTGGTATTAGAATAGTATAGGGTGGAGTATTAGAATATTATAGGGTGGAGTATTAGAATAGTATAGGGTGGGGGTATTAGAATAGTATAGGGTGGAGTATTAGAATAGTATAGGGGTGGGGGTATTAGAACAGTATAGGGTGGGGGTATTAGAATAGTATAGGGTGGAGTATTAGAATAGTATAGGGTGGGGATATTAGAATAGTATAGGGTGGAGTATTAGAATAGTATAGGGGTGGGGGTAGTAGAATAGTATAGGGTGGAGTATTAGAATAGTATAGGGTGGGGGTTTAGAATAGTATAGGGGTGGGGGTATTAGAATAGTATAGGGTGGCGGTATTAGAATAGTATAGGGTGGAGGTATTAAAATAGTATAGGGGTGGGGGTATTAGAATGGTAATGGCGTGGGGGTATTAGAATAATATAGGGTGGGGTATTAGAATAGTATAGGGTCTGGTATTAGAATAGTATAGTGTGAGGGTATTAGAATAGTATAGGGGTGGGGGTATTAGAATAGTATAGGGTGGAGTATTAGAATAGTATAGGGTGGGGGTTTAGAATAGTATAGGGGGTGGGGTATTAGAATAGTATAGGATGGCGGTATTAGAATAGTATAGGGTGGGGATATTAGAATAGTATAAGGTGGGGGTATTAGAATAGTATAGGGTGGGGGTATTAGAATAGTATTGGGTGGGGATATTAAAATAGTATAGGGTGGGGATATTAGAATAGTATTGGGTGGGGATATTAGAATAGTATAGGTTAGGGGTGTTAGAATAGTATAAGTTAGGGGTATTAGAATAGTATATGGGGAGGGGATATCAAAATAGTATAGGGTGGGGGTATTAGAATAGGATAGGATGAGGGTATTAGAATAGTTTAGGATGGGGGTTTAGAATAGTATAGGGGGTGGGGTATTAGAATAGTATAGGATGGCGGTATTAGAATAGTATAGGGTGGGGATATTAGAATAGTATAGGGTGGGGGTATTAGAATAGTATAGGGTGGGGGTTTAGAATAGTATAGAGGGTGGGGTATTAGAATAGTATAGGGTGGGGGTATCAGAATAGTGTAAGGTGGGGGTATTAGAATAGTATAGGGGGTGGGGGTATTAGAATAGTGTAGGGTTGGGGTATTAGAATAGTATAGGGTGGGGGTATTAGAATAGTATAGTGTGAGGTTATTAGAATTGTATAGGGTGGGGATATTAGAATAGTATGGGGTGGGGGTATTAGAATAGTATAGTGTGAGGTTATTAGAATTGTATAGGGTGGGGTATTAGAATAGTATGGGGTGGGGGTATTAGAATAGTTTAGGGGTTTTAGAATAGTTTAGGGGTAGGGTATTAAAATAGTATAGGGTGGGGGTATTAGAATAGTATAGGGGTTGGTGGTATTAGGATAGTATAGGGTGGGGTATTAGAATAGTATAGGGGTTGGTGGTATTAGGATAGTATAGGGTGGGGTATTAGAATAGTATAGGGTGGAGTATTAGAATAGTATGGGGTGGGGTATTAGAATAGTATAGTGTGAGGGTATTAGAATAATATAGGGTGGGGTATTAGAATAGTATAGGGTGTGGTATTAGAATAGTATAGTGTGAGGGTATTAGAATAGTAATCGGGTGGGGATATTAGAATAGTATAGTGTGAGGGTATTAGAATAGTATAGGGTGGGGGTATTAGAATAGTATAGGGTGGGGTATTAGAATAATATAGGATGGGGGTATTAGAATAGGATATAGGGAGAGGATATCAAAATAGTATAGGGGTGGGGGTATTAGAATAGGATAGGGTTGAGGGTACTAGAATAGTATAGGGTGGGGGTATTAGAATAGGTATATATTTATTTCCAATCAAGGGCCCTCAAGGGGCAGCATGAAAATACATACAAATAATGTACATATACAAGTAAAGAAAGAAGTGATTACATAACACATAGTTATATACAAATACAGTCTCATATATTGTTGAAAATAAATTTTCCAGTTATATTTAGAATGGATGGCTCTTCAGAACATAGTATGTAATAGTATAGGGTTGGGGTATTAGAATAGTATAGGGTCGGGGTATTAGAATAGTATAGGGTTGGGGGTATTAGAATAGTATAGGGATTTTAGAATAGTTTAGGGGTAGGGTATTAAAATAGTATAGGGTGGGGGTATTAGAATAGTATGGGGTGGGGATATTAGAATAGTATTGGGTGGGGGTATTAAAATAATATAGGGTGGGGATATTAGAATAGTATTGGGTGCGGATATTAGAATAGTATAGGTTAGGGGTGTTAGAATAGTATAGGTTAGGGGTATTAGAATAGTATATGGGGAGGGAATATCAAAATAGTATAGGGTGGGGGTATTAGAATAGGATAGGATGAGGGTATTAGAATAGTTTAGGGTGTTTTTTTTTAGAATAGTATAGGGATGGAGGTATTAGAATAGTATAGGGTTGGGGGTATTAGAATAGTATAGGGATTTTAGAATAGTTTAGGGGTAGGGTATTAAAATAGTATAGGGTGGGGGTATTAGAATAGTATGGGGTGGGGATATTAGAATAGTAAAGGGTGGGGGTATTAAAATAGTATAGGGTGGGGATATTAGAATAGTATTGGGTGGGGATATTAGAATATTATAGGTTAGGGGTGTTAGAATAGTATAGGTTAGGGGTATTAGAATAGTATATGGGGAGGGGATATCAAAATAGTATAGGGTGGGGGTATTAGAATAGGATAGGATGGGGGTATTAGAATGGTGTAGGGTGGGGGTATTAGAATAGTATAGGGTGGTTTTTTTTTAGAATAGTATAGGGATGGAGGTATTAGAATAGTATAGGGCTGGGATATAAGAATAGTATAGGGATGGGGGTATTAGAATAGTATAGGGGTGGGTATTAGAATGGTGTAGGGTGAGGGTATTAGAATAGTATAGGGTGGGGATATTAGAATAGTTAAGGGTTGGAATATTAGATTAGCGAAGGAGTGGGGGTATCTAAATTAAATTAAGATCTTTCAATCACATGTACCATTTTTGTGCAGTTTTGAGACAAAGCACCATATAGAATTTCTGCTAAAATAATCTCTAAGCCGACCATTAAAATGATTTCAGTTCCATGAATAAAATGGCATTAGATATAGTCCACTAAGGTTGAAATATTAACTGTACCACAACTTAAAAAAGATTTATGGGAGGAATATAATTCAAGACCACGTGACTGTCAGTTAATGGACTATAACAGTCGACTAGTTGAATATAAGTTGTAGGGATTTATAGCATTCTGACTTTGTAAGTTTGTAAGACCACTTTAAACCATATTCTAACAACACAAATAGGTAGTATATATATGTGTATATATATATATATATATATATATATATATATATATATATATTATACGTAACATAAATCACGGACAACAATGTACATGTATAATGCTATATTATATATGTAACATTAATGACGGACAACAATGGATAGTACTATATTGTATATAAAACATTAATCACGGAGAACCATGTATAATGCTATATTAACAAGAGATGTTTGTAAAACACATATGCCCCTATGGTGCAAAATTGAAAAGGGTTATACACACATGTCATTTAATTGATAGTAGTATCATCAATTCAAAATATTGAGCAGACAATATCTTCCTATGTCAAGAGTGAATTGACCATGTGACCTAAACATCAATACGGGTCATCTACTTCTTATGCTGTACCAGTGTACCAAGTTTGGTGTCAATCAAGCAAATAATTCTTAAAATATAGGAGACAATATATTACTATGTCCAGTTCAACTATTGACTTTTGACCTCAAAATCAATATGGGTCATCTTCTCCTGAAGGTGTACCAGTGGACTGAGTTTGGTGTCTTTCAAGCAAAAGGGTTATCAAGATATTGAGTGGACAGTATATTACTATGTCCAGTTTGACCCTTGACCTTTGACCATGTGACCTCAAAATCAATAGGAGTCATCTTCTTCTGAAGACGTACCAGTGTACCAAGTTTGATGTCTGTCAAGGAAAGAGTTCTCAAGATATTGAGCAGACAGTATATTCCAATGTCCAGGTTGACCCTTGACCTTTAAACATGTGACCTCAAAATCAATAGGGGTCATTTTTTCCTGAAGATGTACCAGTTTACCAAGTTTGATGTCTGTCAAGCAAACGGACAGTATATTCCTATGTCTAGTGTGACCCTTGACCATGTGACCTAAAATCAATAGGGGTCATCATATTCTGAAGATGTACTGGTGTACCAAGTTTGATGTCTGTCAAGCAAAGGGTTCTCTAGACATTGAATGGTCAGTATATTCCTATGTCCAGTTTGACCATTGACCTTTGATCATATGACCTCAAAATCAATAGGGGTCACCTACTCCTTAGGATGTACCAGTGTGCCAAGTTTGATGTCTTTCAAACAGAGGGTTCTCAAGATATTGAGCGGACATTATATACCTATGTCCAGAGTAGATTGACCCTTGACCTGAAAAACAATAGGGGTCCTCTTCTACTGATAACCAACCCACAAATGAAATATCATTATCATCAAGTGAATGGTTCTCAAGATATTGAGCGGACAACATGTGATCTACCGACTGACCGACAGGTGCAAACCAATATGCCCCTCTTCTTTGAAGGGAGGCATAGATATCTAAATATCTAACATCAATCAGGGACAACAATGTATAATGCTATATTACATATAAAACATTAATCACAGACAACATTATAGTAATATATTATATATTATATATCTAACATCAATCACGGACACCAATGTATAATGCTATATTGTATTTGTAACATCAATCACGGTCAACAATGTATAATGCTATATTATATATAACACATTAATAACGGATAACAATGTATAGTACCATATTATATATAACACATTAATCACGGACAACCATGTATAATGCTATATTGTATATAAAACATTAATCACAAACATTATAGTACTATATTATATATACAACACATAATCACGGACAACAATGGATAATGCTATATCATATATAACACATTAATCACGGACAACAATGGATAATGCTATATTATATATAACACATTAATCACGGATAACAATGGATAATGCTATATAATATACGTAACATCAATCACGGGCAACAATGGATAATGCTATATTATATATAACACATTAATCACGGACAACAATGGATAATGCTATATTATATATAACACATTAATCACGGACAACAATGTGTTTGCCTTCTATATCTTTTTATAGCCATTTCCTCATGAATATGAACAGTGTGTGTATGAATCTGGATAAATATAGGAAGACTATAAGGTAAGGAAGTTCGACAAAAATGAAAGTAAAATGCAAATATAAACAATAAATTTCATTTCTGAAAATATTTAAGAGTATGAACAGCAGCGCTTCACGTCATCATACGTTTAACATTCCATGACGAGCTAGTGGCGTAAAGCGGCACATGTAATTTAAACTAGAAATGTCTAAAGCACATGAATGCCACACCCAATGTAACATGAATATGGACGGGTATACATTAATCACAAACATCATTACAGTACTATATTATATATAAAACATTAATCACAAACAACATTATGGTACTATATCATATATAAAACATTAATCACAAACAACATTATAGTACTATGTTATATATAAAACATTAATCACAAACAACATTATAGTACTATGTTATATATAAAACATTAATCACAAACAACATTATGGTACTATGTTATATATAAAACATTAATCACAAACAACATTATAGTACTATGTTATATATAAAACATTAATCACAAACAACATTATAGTACTATGTTATATATAAAACATTAATCACAAACAACATTATGGTACTATGTTATATATAAAACATTAATCACAAACAACATTATAGTACTATGTTATATATAAAACATTAATCACAAACAACATTATAGTACTATATCATATATAAAACATTAATCACAAACAACATTATAGTACTATGTTATATATAAAACATTAATCACAAACAACATTATAGTACTATGTTATATATAAAACATTAATCACAAACAACATTATAGTACTATATCATATAAAAAATTAATAACAGCATTATAGTACTATGTTATATATAAAACATTAATCACAAACAACATTATAGTACTATGTCCTATATAAAACATTAATCACAAACAACATTATAGTACTATGTTATAATTCCAATCTTATTTATTACAATTGTTTTGATTGGACAAAAATAAAGCTGAACAAGAGTTTACACATCAATAAATCCGAAAACGCGATGTATTCATACACGCCTGAAAACAAACAACATAGTGCGGGGAAACTATTCAAATTTTTGCAATTGTTAATAAAGTGAATGAATTGGAATTATAAGAATCAAACATTCTTTTTGAAGAATTTATCGATATGTAAACTCCGGACAGTTTACTCACAAACTTAACATAAAAGTGCTTTGCACTTTTATTCAGTTTGTGAGTAAAATGTCCGGAGTTTACACATCGATAAATTCTTCAAAAAGAATGTTTAATCCTATAATATATAAAACATTAATCACAAACAACATTATAGTACTATGTTATATATAAAACATTAATCACAAACAACATTATGGTACTATATCATATATAAAACATTAATCATAAACAACATTATAGTACTATGTTATATATAAAACACTAATCACAAACAACATTATAGTACTATGTTATATATAAAACACTAATCACAAACAACATTATAGTACTATGTTATATATAAAACACTAATCACAAACAACATTATAGTACTATGTTATATATAAAACATTAATCACAAACAACATTATAGTACTATGTTATATATAAAACATTAATTACAAACAACATTATAGCACTATGTTATATATAAAACATTAATCACAAACAACATTATAGCACTATGTTATATATAAAACATTAATCACAAACAACATTATAGCACTATGTTATATATAAAACATTAATCACAAACAACATTATAGTACAATGTTATATATAAAACATTAATCACAAACAACATTATAGTACTATGTTATATATAAAACATTAATCACAAACAACATTATAGTACTATGTTATATATAAAACATTAATCACAAACAACATTATAGTACTATGATATATATAAAACATTAATCACAAACAACATTATAGTACTATGTTATATATAAAACATTAATCACAAACAACATTATAGTACTATGTTATATATAAAACATTAATCACAAACAACATTATAGTACTATGTTATATATAAAACATTAATTACAGTTGTATTGTTATATTTGTCTGGGTTATCTGTCGATAAATAGTCTGCAGCACATATGGTACGTGTGAACTTTCAACTAAACACTTAAATGTTGTCGATATAACAAACTAAGTCTGCTAAAGTTCTTTTAGAAACTACTTCATCAAACTTATTCTGACATTTTCGATACATTATATTGTGCAAACGCTCGCAAACAGGGAACGAAAACCGTCTTCAAGAGTATGAAAGGTGAAGATAACGAACAGTGATCAATTTCATGAAAGGTGAAGATAACGAACAGTGATCAATCTCATAACTCCTATAGGCAATTCAAAATAGAGAGTTGGGCAAACACGGACCCCTGGACACTCCAGAGGTGGGATCAGGCGCTTAGGAGGAGTAGACATCCCCTGTCGACCGGTCACACTCGCCGTGAGTCCTATATATTGATCAGGTAAACGGAGTTATTCGTAGTCAAAATTCGTGTGCCAAAAACGGCCTAACAATCGGTATGAAACATCTCAGACAGCATTTGACCGAAAAATAAGTTTTATGTGATATTAAAGGGACTGGTTCACGATTTTTAAAAAAAATATTTTTCATTTTTGATGTTAAACATTAAAAATATAACTGAATTAATGTTGACAGCCAAACTTTTGACCTTCTGAACGCAAAAATAAAAGCAAAGTTTTAGCCTTAAATATGTGCTATGTAAACAAAGATTCGAGTCTTTTCATGTGTACAAACTAATGAAATGTTAATTTTGTAATATAAAAGCATCTTCATTTTGCACAGTCACAAATTGTAACTTTTAGATGATATATTTTACTCGAAGAATGCTTGAAATGTGAAACTTATAATAAACTTAGATCAATATCCATTTCTTTTGAAAATTTCGTTAACAATAACATACCGCAATCTTTGTTTACAAAACAAATAGATGAACTCTCTAAAATGAGCTTCTCTGATAATGTACATGTATAACCTTAATTTTTATGTGAAATCTTTTAAACACAGTAGACAGTAGATTTTGATCAATAAAAGTGAAAAACAAAACTTTGGGGAAAATCGTGAATCAGTCCCTTTAAGCTAAATGTAGGAACTGACTCCCCATTATGAAGGGATATTACGTCATATACAAGACACTTACTGAGGTAGTACATCGCCTTTATGACTGTGTCTCTCATACATTGTATATCGTTACCGTCAATCTTCCCCAGCACGATCCCATAATTTTTGAGAAACTAAGAGAAGTAAGTACAATTCATGTAATTGCGACTGTAGGTATATTTTTGGATTTTGGTGAACGAGATGCTATTCAAAGCTTTAAGGTTTTTTTTCCACCAAGTCTTCACAGCTCAGACGTTGAAAACATTATACACTGTGCATTTCTCAGCAAGAATTTCACCAATCATGTGTCTGACTGCCAGCAAACGTTATTATCAAGGCGGGTCCCGAAAAAAAAATTTCAAAGGGGGAGTTGTGGCCCAAGTTTGTAACTTTTCCGGCCAAAAAGGATTGGGGCGAGCATCCAAAAATGGCAAACAGATCATTTATGTTATTACTGTTCAACCGAACGGGAATTGCATCCCCGACCCCGCCCCCCTCCTTTAAATCTGCCACTGGTTATTATGACTATTTTTTTTTTTTCTTTTTTTTTTTTTTTTTACATATGCTTTAAAGAGATTCGCTCCTGAGATTTGTAGTATTGTAAATGTTTCTGGTAAGTAAATCATTGATTTCTACAATAAAGGGGACTTACAAAATTCACCATGCTTGTTATTGAGCTACAGTGTATCAAACTTGACCTTTTTGCACTTAAAATTTACTACCTAGGGTAAATTTTCTAACGAACTCGATTTCTCTGTTCATGTCAACACAACATAAGGAACACAATCAATCCTTACATCAAATGAATACGCACGCATATCTTCTAACAATATAGACGTAAAAAGTTTTATGCTAATAGATTGGAAATAACTAATGACCATTTTGTACTAAATCCGGAAAAAATTCATCATATGGAATTTGAGATTTCAAAAGAATATTGTGGGATTATTGTCATTTTGGTAAATCCATACACATGTAGATGTTTTAAGGATCGGTATCCTGTCTATGAAAACATATCAACCAAAGTAATGAATTTACATTTTGCTGAAAGTCTTTACTACTTGTATCATAAATCAAAAAACTGACATACACGTATAGGGGTATACATGTATCTATTGACGATATGTTGCATAAAACAAAAAACTGTAAGATCTTTTTTATTAAAGAATCCTTCCACCACAAAATGTAGTCCTTTTCAAACACTTTCAAAATTGGAACCGACATACAATCTTTCAACTGGATAGGTTTGAGTTGTAAGTATACAATGTGTTAAAAGCAATAGAGTACCTACACAGCTGTAGCATTCTACGCTATTGAGCCCAAAGGCTGAGGGACTAAATTTCTTAACAAGAACTCTAAATTACAGCTACTTTTTTATTCTTTCATTTATTCTTGAAGTATATAATGAGATTTGAAAAATTGTTTTCTCGCATCGACAATCGCGTGCTTTTTATCATATGGGGTTTTGCATTGACTAGTGCTGTTTGTAATTAATAAATCATTGCTTCGTGCAAAATACCTAAAGACCCATCAAAGGATGAAAGGATTTTTTCTCTTTATGGCAAAACATCATTCATGTATGTATCTGTATAACTGACATTTCATTTTCCTTGAGCTGCTAATATAGTCAATGACCTTTGTACCGAGAAGCTAAAGCATCTCTCAGATGGAAATTAATACGCCCATGTTGACTATGGCTTGAGATCCTCCTTGTCGCGTCATGAA
This sequence comes from Ostrea edulis, assembly GCF_947568905.1. NCBI lineage: Eukaryota > Metazoa > Mollusca > Bivalvia > Ostreida > Ostreidae > Ostrea > Ostrea edulis. The sequence continues at coordinate 66,789,038 of NC_079167.1, forward strand.
CCCCGGACACAATATTCAAGTCAGCTAATCTACGATAATTTCTTTGTGATCTAGAGTATTTCTGAGAACAATTTTCGAGCCTGATGTACAATATCAGTCTATGGACCTACACAGGAAATTAGGGTTGCGATCGGGGCATATTGCTGATGCTTTGTGGCGACGGGAGAGGGTATTATACTATATTTACTAAATTTGTTTTATTGCAAAAGTAATCAACGTTGCAACATGTAGCATCGTTAACAGCTTGATACTAAAATTAACATTAGATGAATTTGGTCCAGTTCATTAAACAGATTTTTACAGTATTACAAGTCTTTGCAACAAGTAAATTAGTCCCACCTGCGTAGTTAGAATGTATATTCATGACAGATACGACCTCCAATCATCGACACAGCACCGTTCTGCAAACACTTTGTACAAAAGTGAATTTAAATTCATCTGTCGCGAAACATAGAACGGATCAATCAGATCAATGGAATAAGTTATGCGTGTAATAATATAAGCACTGAAAAGGCCACGACACTGTTGGTTATTTGAACATCAATTTCCCGACGCAACTCCCATCCTTATCAAGAGATGTATATTCTTGGCAAACTGATTTTGACTACGAATAACTACGTTTACTTGATCAAGATATAGGGCTCACGGCGGGTGTGACCAGTCGACGGGGAAGGGGGGGGGGGGTGCTTGCTCCTCTTGCGCACCTGATCCCACCTCTGGTGTGTCTGCGGGTCCGTGTTTGCCCAGCTCTCTATTTTGTATTGCTTATAGGAGTTATGGGATTGATCACTATTCGTTATTTTCGCCTTTCATTACACAAACAATATTACGTACTACGACAAATATTAATAATCTACATTGTTAATCTGTTAGTGTATAAATTTTGTTAATAATGTAGATTATGTACTTAAAACTTCATGTTCAATGGTGAACATTACCTCCAAATAAGTAACACGGTCATGGGAACAAAAATAGCACCTTGTGCAAACATAATTATGGCTAGATTAGAAAAAACAAGTTTCACTACAAGTACCCACCTAACCTCTAAGGTGGCTCAGGTTTATTGATGACATTGAAAATCAAGTAGGTCGAAGGAAGGGAAAGTGGACGATTTTATGTCCATCGTTAATTCATTTCACCATAGTATTATTTTCACAGTGGATATTCCAGATACCAACAATACATTTCTTAATACAACACCCACTCTTGTAAATGGTGAAAATACCAAACCATCCCATGGGGATCCGGGTTAGAGTAGGTCCTCAGTACCCCTATGCTGTAAGAGGCGACTAAATGGGGCGGTCCTTCGGATGAGACCGCAAAAACCGAGGTCCCTTGTCACAGCAGGTGTGGCATAATAATGATCCCTCCCTGCTCAATGGCCACAAGCGCCGAGCATAGGCCTAAAGCTTCAGCCCTTCACCGGCAGTGGTGACGTCTCCATATGAGTGAAATATTCTTGAGAGGGACGTTAAACAATATACAATCAATCGACCATACCAAACCTACCGACGTCCATTTATATTTAATTTCATCTACCTGTCACCCACATAACATCTTCAAGGGTGTACCTAACGACCTAGCAACACGTGCCAGGCGAATTTATTCCAACCACGAACGTTTTATACAACTATAAGTCAACAATTAAAGTCTCATTTCTGTAAACGAGGTTACAAGCCGCAGTCTGTTACCAACGCCATTAATGAAGTTAAAGAAATTGACAGGTCATCACTTTTGCATTATAGGGAGAAAACCAAAGGTTGTAGAGTACCTCTGGTCACCATTTACCAACTATCGTTGCAAACCACGGCTGAAACGTACGTTCACCCGTGGCTCTCTGCGTAATACTTTCTTCGTTTCTTATAAATATGCATGACGTGATTCAGCCAATCGCTGAGCTCCCAAGCAAAAGTTAGTCGGAGATCTAAATTGTTTATAGAATGCGGGTATAATACTCTTGACCAATCAGAACGTTTGTTTTTCCACTACTTCGGTAAACTAACCAACACAGAATTAGTGTGTTTGATATTGACAGTTGACAGTTATAAACAAGCCGACGTATTTAATGAAGAATAATTATGTTTTTCTTCCACTAAGAACTGGCGCTGGGAAGTTTCTATGCTACCGGCGTTTCCAATGATATATTCGGAGACTAATGACGGCAAGGGTTGTTTATCAGTAATACCCCCACCCCCAAACAAATGGGCATACATGTGTATATAAGAAATAAACAGTGGAACTGTTCAGATGTCATCGATCTGTAGAATTTTTGTTTACAATAATTTCGGTGCAAAAAGCACGTTTTCATTGCCATAGCCTTTATTGCAGTGTTACAAATGAAACGTGGCTCACTAGACCAGGTCTTCCATTTAATGCTAAAAATGAATTATATTGGTAACGGATTACATTATTCTCGCCATGCATATTTATGACAAACGAAGAAATTGTCACGAAGAGATCCACGGGTGAAAGGGAAGAGGAGCGCAAGTTTCAGCCGTGGCTTGCGACGATGTTTACCACCCTATGTTGAAGGACCTAAACAAAATCCTAAAGGATAACTTTGCTAAATTCTTGAATAATCCTAGATTAGCAAAAGAATTTAGTGAACCACCTTTAGACGACACATGAATATCAAGGATTTGGTGGTAAGGGCCAAATTGGACAACCCTCTACCCAATGGAGGCTTCTCAACTTGCTCTAAGAAGCGCTGTTTGCTTTGCAAACTTAGCCAGGATTTAGGAACTTTCCAAAGCTAATCTTACCAAATATCGGGTCAACTCTCCTGTAAAACCAACAATTGCATATACCTCATCACTGGTAAATAATGTAGCCAACAATATGTTGGGGAAACTACAAATATTAGAATTAAAATAAACAATCACCGATCAACCACCAATATCAAACGTGTGACCGAACCCGTAGGAAAACACTTCAACAAAGAAAGTCACGTTAAGCAAGATATGCAAATGGTCGTTATTGACCATAACCCAACATGGAGCGATGCAGAGAGAAAGAGCACAGAAAAATCCTGGATGCACCACCTGAAATAATTCCGTCCAGGCTGAATGATTTAACGCGCATGAATCTAGGATATATCCTCAGCCATTTTAGAAACAGATTCCACAGCCCAACAGTTAATATTCACCCGATTAGATATCGATAGAAATACATATTTTGTCCTTCGTTGCAAGGCTCTGACCTTGAACATATTATGTTTTCCCAAAATTGCAACTATTGTCTGATCTTCCTAACTTCTTAATTATGTTAATACATATTAAATGTAATTATAAGTACGGGTTTATATAGCTTTTTTATGTCTTGGTCTCGAGATTACGCCTTCAACTTGTTTGGCTTTAAATGATAAGGGAGAAAATGTTATGACCTTGAAAACCAGTGCATTATCTTCTAAATCATGTTTATACATTATTAGAAAAAATTATAAGTACGGATTTACATGTAGGCCTACATAACTCTCTGTTTCTGATGTTTTGGTCTCAAGATTGCGGCTTTGATTTGTTTGACCTTGAAAAGGAAAAAATTTAATGACCTTTAAGACTAGTACATCATCTATATGAAAGGTGAAGATAACGAACAGTGATCAATCTCATAACTCCTACAAGCAATACAAAATAGATAGTTGGGCAAACACGGACCCCTGGACACACCAGAGGTGCTTAGGAGGGGTAAGTATCCCCTGTCATCCGGTCACACCCGCCGTGAGCCCTATATCCTGTTCAGGTAAACGGAGTTATCCGCAGTCAAAATCAGTGTGCCAAGAACGGCTTAAGAATCGGTATCTTAGACTTCTAAATTATATTAAAACATTATTAGAGATAATTATAAATACGGATTTATATAGCTAGTTTTGAAGATATGGTCTCAAGATGTTGATCTTGAAAGGGAAAATGTATTGACCTTAAAAACTAGCGCATCCTCTTTATCTTAGACTTTCAAATTATGTTAAAAATTAGAAATGATTATAAGTACAGATTTATATAGCTATCTGTTTTTGATGTTTTGGTCTCGAGATTACGACTCTAAATTGTTTGACTTTGAAAAGGAAAATAAAGGAAAAATATATTGACCTTGAAAACTAGTGCATGTACATCATCTTTAGATTTCTCTCCCACTGGTACATTATAGTTCGAGATTTATTTCTTTGTCAGTTGATTATGTTGATTTTGTTATTTATTTAATCTTGCTCTTACAGTAATCCCATTCGCTTTTGTCGTTGTCAGCAATGTTCATCATTTCGAATCCACAATGGTATGATTTACCAAAATAACTTTTTTTTTTTTTTTACCTTACTGGTATGTAGATTATATTATCCACCCATCATTTTTGTTTCACATTCACGTTGTTTTGTAATTTTCTCTCTCTGATTTTGTCTAATTTCTATAATTTTGAATAAATATATATTCTTATCTCGACCCGATGATGGTACATATATACAAACTCTCTACACCGGGGCCTGTATTCTTATCAGGTACGCTGACGAAATCCTGCTTACCAAAGTGTCAGATATTCCGAACATGTTACCGAGAGAAATGGTGTCGTAACCTCCTCGCGGTTTCAGAAGCATCAAGATCATCTCCTCCTTAGTATCAGTAGACTAAAAAGGAATTCATTTAACTTAAATATGGTGCGATACATCTATTTCTAATGAAATTACTATTAGGATATTCTCATTTAAAATCATAAATTCCATATAGTGCAAAACGAATTCTTGTTAATGTATGTTACCTGCTTATTACATTTTAGGATATACATTTCCTGTAGGACATGATATATAAAATTACTGTATAGTTCATCATTGTCTGCAAGATTGACTACTGTATTCAGACAAAATCCAGAATCTGTTACCTGTTTTCTTTCATTACTTGTCTCACTGCCTCTCCAGTATGTCATACTCTTTGCCGACTTAGACAGGAACACAGAGAGAAACCCAAACATTGCCAGGGACAAACCTAAATGAATGAATTAACATGAAACTAAATATATTTGGAGAATTTTATCACCAATTAAAGAACTCTGTAGATATATGTATAACATTCAGAACTTTATGCGCAAGCAATAATAGTATGGTACTCCTAATATGTCTCTGATTTGATATACATTTTTGTAAACTGATATAGCTATGTCAGATTATCTTGATTCAAATGTCTCTGGGCTAGGGATGTCTATTGATGTAGTTCTAAATCATAATATGTTACAAATATAACACATATTTAGATTGTCCGAGCAACCATTGGTATAATAAGGTTTAAGAATAAAGCAACCGGTGTAAAACTTGCAGCTGTTATCATCTTTCATGACTTCCTTCAACGTGAATTCAAAATGCCTTCGCATGCTTTCCCCATTCATCAAATTATCATCATAAGAGGGCTGTTCTTTATTTATTGTTGTTTGTGCAGCCTGATCCACCATAATACTTTCTCAGATGCATATCCATGCTCTGGAAAATGGTGAGACGTCCCTTTTGAAGAAAATAACCCCACGCAAAACAAATGATTTTGAAAAACCATTTCAAGAAACACTTAAGAAATGGTTGAGTTTTTTCTTCATATAATAATGATTATGTTTTATCCGTACGTAATGGTAAATATGTTTGTCATTGAAGAGATTATATCACAAAAAATCTAATTCTAAAATATACTTTCAATATTTGGTTCAATGTGTGTGATTCAACACATTTAACAAATGGAGAGTGAATATCACACGCATCTCCGTTATTCTTACCAACATCAACAAAAGAATCAGTCGCAATATCTTATATACGTCATCTATAACAATAAATGCTGTCGGTTGGAGTTTCGTGGTTGTTAGACGATGCTGGTTCTTTAGTTGGAGGGTTTCTTATTGGTTTCCCCTGGGATGACGATCCTGCAGTAATCGGGTACGGGTGTTTTTCTGTAGGATATCCTTCCACAAAGTGCTTGCTGCATACGTAAGCATGTTTATTTGCATTCTTTACAGTGAAAATTTTCCTGTTGCATGCTTTCACCCACACTAACGTCTAGTAAAATCTTGTTTTGGGTTTAGGAAATGGCCAGAGAGTCACATTTCTCATAATTGTATGAAGTGTTCAATAAAGAAAGTATGAATTAATTGTTGACTTGATTACAGGGGGCACCAAGGGACAGTGCCTGTTGACAGTCTGGTAATAAATTTATTGTACCGGACTGTTGATCTTGTACTCCCAGTAACGAAGACAGTTATATTTAACAACTAATTTCAGGGACACTTTAAACTCTAGTTTGTATTCAAACATTGTGCGTTTGTAACGACATAATGATAACGGAGCGGATCAAAGATCTGTTTACAATCAGATTATTTAAATTCCAAACCTCATGAATGAATGACAGTCTGATTACCCCCCCCCCTTTTTTTTCCCCTATCGTCGTCAGGGACCATTAGAAGGGAGCTGGTTTTAATCAGACTACACACATAAATATATATGCACTATCTACCCTCGATCTAGGCCTAAAACGAAATAATTCCTTCAATGTGAATGTGTTAAACAAACAAGTGTGTAATATATGTATTACATATATTCAAAAAATATTTCTTCGCTTTGGTATGAATACAACAACACACCAGTATCTATATATTTTTTTTGAAAATTTAATCTGATACAAAGAAGTATGCATTTAATTTCACAGAGATCGGTGCGGTGTTGAATTCTCTGCATTACCTCGAACACATCATACGTGATAGCCATTAGTACAGCAAGTTCTTATGTTTCTGAGCTTAATAACAGACCAAACTCAGTGCGTAATTTGTAACTGACGATTCGCGGTGCAAATCATGCGCTGATCCAGGAATATAGTCTCGGGTGTCAATCCCTGCATTGGGGGTGGGGGGTGGGGTATCCAAACAAGGTTACAAACATGCAGTGTCTACTAAATAGATGTAGAATATATACAAAAATATGATACACTACATGTATGTTTTCATGAAACACTGTTGAAGGGTGGTTGTCTATATCTGGACCCATGCTGCTCTTGCAATGAAACACAGTTTAGGGAAGGGGATAATTTAATTTGATAGTTTTAAAAACGATTAAAATGTCATGGAGTTATTACTTTTCAAGTTGAGTGGGTTGGGTAGGAGTCTGGACCCATGCAGCATCTGCTCTTGCAATGAAACATACATAATGAGGTAGGGGGGGGGGGGGTATATGTATCTTGTTCTACAATGAATATTTGTATTATATCACTGTGTATATAAAAAAAAATCCGTGGGAATACTTAACGACTCGAGTTGGATTTCTTTTAGAAATAGTTTAAGGTGACAACTTGAAAATCAAAATTGCTTTCAACAAAATGTGTATCTAGCTACTGGAAAACCAGAAGTGACACATACTCCTCCACTACTTGGGGAGGGGGTATATTTTCCCAGTTTTAAGAAATATTCTTAATTCATTATTGAAAATAAAGATAAGTGGCTGCAGTGTGTAAAATATCTAGTTCACCAAATGAGTGTCAATCTTTTTACTTCATATGACACCCCCCCCCCCTTCACTCTCAAATACTTTTTATCACTTGACCATGAAAATGTAGAAAGATTAAAATTTGAAGTACTCAGTCAATGCAAAGTAATTCAAAGTGAATTTCAATTCAGTTTCAATAAAACTATTTCTCATTTTGTTTTGTGTTTAATTGAAAACATTCATAGAACACAAGATTAGATGCTTTTTCAGCAGTCATTTTCTTGATATTAAAACTTGACAGTTTACTAAAGTTCATAAGCACAAATGTAGATGACAATTCACATCACTGAATGCAATTAGTGGATATCCTGGTTTGACCACTATGTACAGCGTAGTAACCAGCTGATGGAGATGAATATTATCTACTGGAGTCAATATGGCTGTCATCTGTGGGTACTAAATGGAAAAAAGATGAAAGTTGCCAGTCAAAAATATTTAAAACACAAGTCTACGTGTTCAAGTTTATATGTGCATTATAACATAAAAACATTCAAATGTCATACCATACAGCAATATCAAAACATGCTTCATATGAATTTTCTCTTATTTATCATTTTGAAGAAATTAATATTGACTAGATGTAAATAATGCCTATATTTATGTATATCCAGTGCCTGATTGGATTATTCAAAGTTTGTAAAAATTACCTTGTATGTACATTTGTGGTCACTGGTCTAGAGATGTGGAAAATTGGAAATATCATGCTCTTTGAAAAGTTCACATTCTTGTTGGTATGCACATCTGTAAATAGCATTATCTCATATCATAAATTCATATGCCGCAAACATTAAATGTATTAAAGAAGGGTCTCAAATACACATAAAAAATGTGGGCAATCAGTATGCATTCAGGGTCTTTTATTTTTCTTCCATTTATTCAAACTGTAATGTAAACGAAAATATCCCAAATTTATTTTCTTTCTAGTATGACACTTGATAAAATTAAATGTGACTGTAAATCTAGAGCATCAAAATTAATGTAGTTACACGTGCATTTGTACAAGATATTACCAGATACCTGATGCACTGATACTAGCGCCACCCCCCCCCCCCCACCCCCCCCCCCCCCCACCCCCATTTTTGAAAATATTTTTTGCAGCGATAAATCTGAAATGTGTTGATTCCCGGTCTAACTCATTTCTTTTTCGATTTTTAAAGTACTGTAATCGTTTCACACTTTTTGTAAGCTTTAGAGATTGGCCTTGTCCGGGTATAAAAAAAATGAGCACAAATTTTGTAATAAATTATAGGTTGCTAATGTTATTCATGCAATGCTAAATTATATATACAGTTTGACGTCATATGTACATGCCAAATATATATAAACGTCTTTACAAATATGCATATGAACCGTTAGTATTTAGTTTGTCATCAATATACATATCTCATATTGTGTAACATGATTGTATGCCAACATGCTTGGTGGATCAATAAATAAATTAAATAATGCCGGTAGAAGCTTACAAAAAGCGTGAAAGGATTACTTGAATCGAAAGAAGGATGAGATAGACAGGGAATTTACTTATTTCAGAGAAATTATAGCAAGAAAAAAATCAAAAGAAAGAGGGGGGGGGGGGTAAGTACATGTAATATCCATACTTTAGGTGCCTGTGGATTTTACTGCCTAGATACCCGCCTGTACTCATGTAAATCATGTTTATATAAACAAACAACAGCTGGTACCATTTGAGCATCAGTTCTCTAACATATAGGCCTATTTTGTGTGTGTGCACCTAATATATGCTACACATCGGCTACGTGTGACGTGTGCAGTATGTAAACAAGGAACATCAAACTATGTATATACTACCTCTAAAGTATTGAGTCAATGTATAAAACACAGTAAATGTTGTCTACTTTCATTGTTGACAACTTTGGTTTCAGGAATTCATACATCATTATTTCAATTACAAGAATTTACCTTGATTTTTCCGATTTCAAAGTTGTACAGCTGACATCTTCTGAACGTCGCGTCGTCTTTGCCATGTGCCTAGTAAGCGCATTTTAGACGCTGATCCCAACCATACGACAAACTTCACCGGGGTATTTCTCATCATAATGCCTTGTGATGTGTTGTCAAATCAGGGAAATTTGACTTATTTTAAGCGTAGAATAAAGGCAATATTCCGATATATTTTTATATGATCCTAAAATTAGAGTTTGTGTATGTGTATCCAAATATGGATTGATCAAGGCGGAGCAACTGTCATGACGTATCAGCTCATTATGATCTCATTATCATACCGAGTTCATTCGTTACCTTAAGTGTCCTGCGTATGAACTCCCATAATAAGCCAAATAGAAGTGTTCACCAACTATTTTATACCCTCCATCCCTCCTCAATTCGTTATAATTTTTAAGAAAATCATTGGATCCTCCTGTTCCGAAAATATGCACATCTACAAATGGCAATGAAGCATTGTACAGAATTTCAAATCTATCGGAAAGACTATATAGAAGGAAAAGCGTTCACAAGCTATTTTAACATCCTCCACCCCTCTTAGATCCACTAAAACTTTTAGGAAAATAATTGGATTCTCCTGTCCCGAAAATATGCACATCTACAAATGGCAATGAAGCATTGTACAAAGTTTCAAATCTATCCGATAAGCCATACAGGAGAAGTGTTCACAAGCTATTTTAACATCCTCCACCCCTCTTAGATCCACTAAAACTTTTAGGAACATAATTTGATCCTCCTGTCCCACCAATATGCACATCTACAAATGGCAATGAAGTATTGTGCAAAGTTTAAAATTTATCAGATAAACCATATAGGGGGGAAAGTGTTCACAAGCTATTTTACATCCTCCACCCCTTTTAGATCCACAATAACTTTTAGGAAAATAATTGGATTCCCCGGTCCCACCAATATGCACATCTGTAATGGCAATGACGCATTGTATAAAGTTTCAAATCTATCCGATAAGCCATATAGGAGGAGAAGTGGAGAAATGTTCACAAGATTTGTGACAGACAGACAGACAGACGGACGGACAGAAAGTACAAAAACAATGTCTCCCTTGAAAGGGGGGGGGGGGTATAATTGGAGGAACGACTATTCCAGTACACTTCCACACTTGGGAATTGTTTATCTCAAGTTAGTCTGTATTAATTTTGTTAACGATATAGATTTTGATATTTGTCGTTTTTTCGTGGTGTGTATTATGTGATGTTTGTTTATTTGATAAAAGACGCAAATTGCGTCAACAATGCTTCTATAAATTTCCTATTGGTTTTTGTATCTTTTTAAAATTTAAGATAGTAGGTTAGATCCGTTGTGACTTAAAAATACGGTTGATTGATATAAGTTGTTTTTTGTTGTTGTTGTTGTTGTTGCTTGGAACGGCTCATTTATGAAAGTAGGGTGTTATTGGAATATATGGTGTTTATGACTTTCAATTGATTCGATACACGAGAGAAAGTTTTGCTAATGATAAGGCAGGTTACTGACAAATGAATTGATGTTTCAGGGGTTTCAACGATGTCGTGTGAATTCAACATTTCGCAAATTTTATGATCGTTTTAATGATCTTATTTACATATATATATAACCTGTTAGGTCGACGTGTCTAATCCCATTGTTACGCCATTCTTTACACATTAATTTTGACTACAAATTACTCCATAATGACAGGTAATGTCAAAGAATGTGGCTCACGGCGGATGTGGCCAGTCTACAGAGGATGCTTACTCCTCCTAGGTACCTAATCCAATTTCTGATGTTTCCCTGCTCTAAATTTTGTATTCTTTATGGGATTTATGAGATTGATCACTATTCATTATCTTCGCTTTTTTATCTCTCTCTCTCTCTCTCTCTCTCTCTCTCTCTCTCTCTCTGTGTGTGTACCATAGTGTATTTTGAACTTTTTATTTTTCTCACCAGATACCGGGGTATTATTGCGACGTGATGAAAATTTGGTTGTACACGTGCATCCTTTGCTGAACTTTCCCTCTTATTTAAATGGAATGAAACATATTACAGGGAGCTGAATAGGAATTATTACTCCAGGAAATGAGAAACCAATAGCATTCAAATGAAGTCTTAAAAGACGTGGCATGATACTGGGCAATTATGTGTGAAACGTTTGGATTATAGACGGTAGAATTTCTATTTAGAGGAGGAACCTGTAATAACTATAGTATTCTGATTATCTTCACGTGTGGAAACAAGTTAAAAGAAGAAAGATTAGTATAACAACATCTGATATATCACTTTACATTAAATTTCAGTTTCGTTTAGAGAGGCATGCTATATCGTGTCCACTCAAATAGAGTAATGGGAATGCAATACTTGCATCTTGGGTATGAGTAAAAACATATATATCAGTGAAAATTATGTTCTTCATTGTATATACAGGTGAAAGAAAGAAACATTAAGGACAGAACGCGAGTGGTTACATTTATCACGAGAAGAGTGAGTTCATATTCAGCTGTCGTGAGGCTGAGAACAGATTGTTTATTGCCGTTGGTAATGAATTACAATGGAATAAGTAACGCGTGTACGAAATCAAGTAGGAAAAAGATCTCCATTTACATGTAGCTCTCTCACTCTAAAAGTACCGTAGTATATTTCGAACCTTAAATTTGCAAGTGGATGAATGAAAATTTTAACACACCAGTAGGCATGTTCACGAAACTTTTCTAAGGTATGTATAAGATATGTCCTAAGATATAACTTAGGAAAAAGGTTAAGAACACCCTAAGATCAACTCAGGACACGTCTTAGGAGCATCTTAAGATAGGACGTCCTAACTACGTTTGAACAATCGTTTTTCCGACACGAGTCAAACTGATCTGAATTTGATTTGTGGGTTGTGCGGATTTGTGTATTATCATAATTAAGAAGAACCCAAATTTTTCAACTGGGAAATTTCAAGTTCTACTTGATGAGGTAGAAATAACAAAGGCATCTTATTTAGTATACTATCTAATATCGTTACAAATACAGTAGCGAAGAGGACGTGGAAGAGTATTAATGGGAAGATATATACATTGTATACGAAGTAAAATAAAAAAGGATATAAAAAGCACTAAAAATGACTAACGACACGAACAACAGTGAATTGTCAAATTTTCAGGACAACCTCTCCCTTCCTCAGGACGATAGAATATTTACATAGAAAAGAAAACTAAATAGAAAAGGAAACTAAAACTACAACTAAACTACAAAAGCTGATAACAAACAAAACGTCTACATATTAAAATTATTGAGTGTAATATGTGGCAATAGAAAAGTCTGTTCCCATCGAGCATCAAGACAGATCTAAACTGACTGATCACCTTTTGTAGTTTAGTTCTTTTATCACTTCGGGTTTACTAAACACAGAAGGATAAATGGTACGTACTTTTGTTTTAATATGTCTAATGCGGGATTTTAATATTCCTCTCTCTATATAAATACATTGTATATATAGGTGAAATCTTCAACTGAGAGGTGTTTCACAGTCTCGATTGAAGTCAGAATTTCGCAAATTCTATGGTCGTCATAACGATCTAGTTCGTCAGTACAACCTATCATTGGGTCAGAAGCTGTCTGACGTGTTTCATACCGATTGTTAGGCCGATTTTGACTACGGATAACTCCGTTTATCTGATCAGGATATAGGACTCACGGTGGGTGTGACCGGTCGACAGGGGATGCTTACTCCTCCAAGGCACCTGATCCCACCTCTGGTGTGTCAAGGGGTCCTTGTTTGCCCAACTATCTATATATATTGTATCGGTTATAAAAGTTATGAGATTGCAGGATCACTGTTCGTTATCTTCATCTTTCATTAGGGAGAAATGGTCTTCCTAGTGACAATAAGAAGAATGCATCCCAATAACGCCAGGAGACTATGAAAACAGCGAAAGTCTGTACAAAAGTCTTGCTCTCAATTAAGTAATTTTGCGGGTTGGAAATGTCCTTAAATATCTTTTCATGGTTTCTGTGAGCTTTTCGCTTCAATATTATGGCTATCGCCATGTTTATACAATCTTACGATGATCTTAGGAGAAGCTTTAGGTTGATACTGCCCTAAAGTTAGGATGAACTTATGGCGAGGTCTAAATTTAGAATGGCTTCGATAGACTGACTTAAGACTATAAATTACTAATAGACAAAGCCAAGAATCTAGCACTATCGAATATGTATAGATTTAAATCCATAGTAGAAATTTTAGTACATTTAAAATCAAAAAAGTTTTCTCAAATCAACCAACATCAAAACACATGACTTTTCCAACACTTTACACGGATCATTCTTCATGCATTGCAACATTAACTTTAAAAACAACTTGGATCCTCATCTAAGAATAATCTCCATGTCATATGACTTTTTGATAAATCTCTCATCCAAAAAATGTCTGTGCACTATTAGTACCCCACACTGAATATGTACTCAATCATTTAAATCACCCACTGTTTATTCAGATTCTTCCACTGTTCTTAAGTGAACACTTCTCATTGTGGTATAAGAATCTTGGGTCACTGATAATCTTAGCATTGCTGGTGGTGAAAGCCTGCTCTACACAAACAAATGACGAATCCCAGTCCGACAGGTAATATTTGTGATTGAGATATTTATGCAGTTTGTACTAATATATCATTCAGTACATAAAGATACTATTAGTCTGCAAACCAATATTGAAGTGTGAGGAGACCACGTGTCTATTGTGTATGGAATGCACCTGTCCAGCTATATATCACGTTGTTCAAATTAGTGGGGTTTTTTCGTAACAGTATAGTTTCATGAAAATCTCATGACAAATGCATATATTTCTAAATTAATGTAAACTCCTGATCATGAATCAAATTTGATTTTGGGCTTTTCTTAATTAACTTGACCCTTTGGGGGGGTGGGGGGGTGGGTGTTGTTTTTCCCCTCTCAACATTATGAAATTTATGTATGTAACTGAATTTTGCTACAAGTCGCACACACAATAGAAGATCAATGTAAAATGTTTATTATAGAACAGTGATATAAAATGATTTCAGGTCTGAAGCATTGCAACTTTTATGTTTCTGAGATTTGTAAAGTATGCATTCCACTGTGATTCAATCCTGACCCCCAGAGAAGGGGGTATAATCAGGGTACACTCTAAGCACACGGAGAAACAATTTGAATTCAACTGAATCTGCAAGAATATGCCTTCATTTGACATACTGTAGTCTTTCAGCTCCAGAGGAATTTTTAAGTGGTTTTCCGATAAACCGGTATTTCTTTCTAATGTTTCAGCCCCCTTTCGTTGCCTCAATTAAAGTCCACTTGGTCAATCATTTATATACACAACATGATGATGCTTCTAAGTTTTATAATTTTTGATCCAGTGATTAAACGAAAATTTTCATTTAACCTATTTCATTATCACTACTTCCTAGTCACCACCCCTCAAAAAGAGGCAATGGTCCTTTGCCAATTATGGCATGTCAAACGTTGCAATATTTGATCTTTTCCATTTGTATTGTATAATTTCCATTTGTATTCTATATTTTCCATTTGCATAATTTTTCATTTGCATTGTATAATTTCCATTCGTATTGTATAATTTTCCATTTGTATTCTATATTTTCCATTTATAATGCATAAATTTTCATTTGTATTGTATAATTTCCATTTGTATTGTATCCCAGGGATTGTTTATTTTGATTTGTTACGAAGGATTTCATTAGTTAACGTTGCTTTGAGAATTGTGCACTGGTGTACCACAAATGTAGCCATGCTTAGCGCAAAGGGCAACGCCTGCACCGACACGGAATATCTGTTTTTAAGGTCATATCGGAAAGACCCGCGAGTCTCACTTTTAAATACCGTGTGTTTGGCAAAGGAGCAATCACTGCCTTTGTTTATGTCTTGTAGTTTGATGCGGCAATGGCAGGAGCGGTTCTCAAAGTCACGACCTCCCGCTCACAAACCAAGCGACATATCACTGAGATACCGCGACCAGGTCCATGCAGGACTAGTTATTTCTTTTAAAAAAAATACGTAGCTAGCTCTAGCAATGGCGAATCCCCCCACAACATGATCATAATGCCCCCGAGATCAAAGATCGGGGGGCATATTGTTTTTGTCCTGTCTGTCATTCTGTCTGAAACTTTAACCTTCCTAATAACTTTTGAACAGTAAGTGATAGAGCTTTGATATATCACATGAGTATTCCTTGTGACAAGACCTTTCCGTGGGTACCAGCATGTTTGACCCCGTGACCTTGGAGTTTGACATACTTTTTGAAAACTTTAACCTTGCTAATAACTTTTGAACAATAAGAGATAGAGTTTTGATATTTCACATGAGTATTCCTTGTGACAAGACCTTTCCGTGGGTACCAACATGCTTGACCCCGTGACCTTGGAGTTTGACCTACTTTTTGAAAACTTTAACTTTGCTTATAACTTTTGAGCAGTAAGTGATAGAGCTTTGATATTTTACATGAGTATTCCTTGTCACAAGACCTTTCCGTTGGTATTGAACCTTTTGACCTTGACATTTGACCTACTTTTATTTTTTTTATTTTTACATTGGTCATAACTTCTAAATGGTAAATATTAGAGCTTTCATATTGTACATGAGCATTTCTATACAAAATAAACAAAATATCATATTTGTGAAGGGAGGGATTCGCCATTGCTAGCTACATGTACATGTATGTTCAAGTAGTCCTATATGGAACCGGTCGCGGTAGTTCAGTGATATACCCGGTTTGTAACCGTCAGGTCGCATGTTTGAGTTCTACTCGTGTCATGGCTGCATCAAACCTTAGACGCAAATATAGTTTTAAAAATACTTCCCTATACGCATAGCTTTTTAAAAGTAAGAATCGCGGGTCTTTCGGATAGTGGACAGGTGTTGGCACGTTAAAGAACCCCCACTGCTACTCCACTGTGCGCTGAGCATTCTGTGGTACGTCACCTACAGCTGACGGCTAAATAAAAGTGGGACCTAAACTAATGAAATCCTTCGTAACAAATCAAAATAAACAATCCCTCGGATGCAATACGAATGAAAGATTTTGCAATGCAAATGGAAATTATACAATGCAAACGAAAAAATTATATAATACAAATGGAAAATATAGATTACAAATGGAAAATTATACAATACAAATGGAAAATATACAATACAAATGGAAAATTATACAATACAAATGGAAAATGGAAAATTATACAATACAAATGGAAATTATACAATGCAAATGAAAAATTATAGAATGCAAATGGAAAATATAGAATACAAATAGAAAATTATACAATACAAATGGAAAAGATCAAATATTGCAACGTTTGAAATGCCATAGCCAATCATCATGGTAAACTTAACTATTTCTAACAAATGGTGATAAATATCCTTAATTTCATAACAATATCATTCAAATTTCGAGTTAACCCATTAAAAGTCCTCAATAAAACTTTCTATTTTTTCGAATTGTGTATTACTGATGCAGAGAAGTAAGGGATCTGTGGGATTACAATGGAAATAGGATTACGTTGTCTCATAATGGACAATGGATATCACTGCATGGATATTCAATATCAAAAGTTAGAACTGGACTTCAGTTTTAAAATTTGTGAAATCCACGGGTTAGATTTAGAGGGAGGAGGAGAGGGGGAGGGGTCGCAATTTTCTAAGGCTCCTGGACATATCTTAAGGAGATGAGCTACATCAGAAAAATTTGATATGGATGAAAAGTGGAAGATTTGTACAACAATTTGAAATTGAAAACTTTCAAATTCACTTTATTTAATAAATTTTTTTTAGTAGAAAGCAATCTGAAAAGAATTTAAAACCCCTGCTGGATTCGAACCAGCGATCTACAGTTCAGCAGTCGCCATGCTAACATACTGAGCTACTCAGCTAGGCAATAAATTTGTAAATGAATAGACAAATATTGTAATTTCCTCCAGTTATTACCGGCGGCCAGAAGGCGGTCGGTTATAATATATGCAAGTTTTAAGAGGTTATGCGTCTGTGCTGAATTAATGTGTTATTAAAATCAAAGTACTGAAAGTACTCATGGGAGTTGAACATTGTGGAAATTCAGTTAGAACAGATAGCACTGGAAGGGTAGGGGGATAAATGACTGAATATTATCATGATTTTAGATACAAATCAACTGTTGTTGTTTTTTAAAGCGTTACAACAGCAAACATGGATAATGGAAGGCCCATGGGCCACAACGCTCCTCGAGTAACTGAAGTCATGTTGTTGTTTTCTAGAATTTCACCCCTTTATATTCTCATGAAAAATGTGACCACATATTATGGCCCAAACATTCAAATCAATATGGTTATCAATGTCTTGCAGTTATGAAGAAGTTTTTTCCCCTGTATAT
Source organism: Ostrea edulis (assembly GCF_947568905.1). NCBI lineage: Eukaryota > Metazoa > Mollusca > Bivalvia > Ostreida > Ostreidae > Ostrea > Ostrea edulis. The sequence continues at coordinate 66,806,839 of NC_079167.1, forward strand.
ATACATTCAAGTTTAACTCTAGTTGTAGCTAATTCTAAGGATTCATTACTTGAAAAGGTAGTCCAATATGTTAAACTGTCACCTGAGTATACTACAGTCCTGTAGAGGATCAATGGAATGGTAAATAATTGTATAATAACTCAAAATAAATGAAATGCAAAAAAAAATTAGAAATCGTCCGGCTTCGAAGATGCACAAACCGAGTTGCGCAAGGAATGGGCATAGAGGGAACCGGCAGAAAAGTTTGCAAGAATTATCAAGCAGGGAGCAAAATTTTGCGTACTTAAATTTCAGCCGACTTAAATCCTTTGTGACCTTGACCTTTAACCCTTGACCAAAATCAATAGGCTTCTTTGTCTCATCAAGGGCGATAATCCATCTAAGTTTAATTGAGATCCTATAATTTGTTAAAAAATTATAGTGCAGAAAACAAAATTTTCTCCAAATTTCAGTCTATTTATAGCCACTGTGACTTTGACCTTTGACCTTGTGACCCCGGAATAGATAGGCTTCTCGTCTTACTGAGGGTGACAATCCATCTAAGTTTGATTGAGATCGTATGATTCGTTCAAGAGCTATGGTGCGGAAAACAAAATTTTCTCCAAATTTCAGTCTATTTATAGCCACTGTGACCTTGACCTTTGACCTAGTGACCCCAGAATCAATAGGCTTCCTCATCTTACTGAGGGTGACAATCCATCTAAGTTTGAATGAGATCCTATAATTTGCTCAAGAGCTATGGTGCGGAAATGAAATGTTGATGCGTGCCCGCCTGCCCGCCCAAAGGCACTTCATCAGATCATAAGCCGAGTTCGACTTCATCGCAACTCCGCTAAAAATGAAACACTAGTCAAATAATGTTATTTATTGCCAAGGTATTTGGGATATTATACTGTGGCTCAAACAGGGGGTGAATGAACATGACAGTATGGGAAGCATATAGTGGAATCAGACTTGTGATGCTGGAAATCTATAGTGATTAATAAACTATACATGTATAAGATCCATAACTATCTTTTTTTCAGTTTGTGAGGGAGAATCCTCATGTCTCTTTCATCTGTAGACAAATAAACTGTAGACAAATAAACAATGTGTTTTGACCAGAGCAATTTCCAATCCTTTTTGCAGCATAAATTCAACATTGTGGCAACTGGGTTAAACTTTGATAATGAAGTAATACATGGCAGCACCTTATCCCATGCTCTTAAAATTTCTGTTTGACACACACTCATGACATCCACTCAAACAGTGCAGCAAAATCTCATTGTAATAGGGGATTCAAAATGGATAACTGGTACAAAATATGGTACATACTATTCGAAAAGGATAATGAATTTGACATATTGATGTCTTGGAAAAGGAAATTCTGACATCGGGGCTCTAAGCGTTTTCAAACATTGTCATTTGATAAAAGTGTTCTACATTTTTAAAAATAGAGATTAACGTAGTTCCACACTCCTGTGACGTCATAAGATTGTGCAAAGTCAATAATTTAATGACTGGAACATAAATTTTGTTGGAGTCTTTTTCAATAGTTATTGTAAAAAATCTTGTTAGCCATAAAATATTTCAAAAGTCTTAGTTATATTTGAATAGTCAATTATGCGTTTCAAACTATTGAATCCAAGGACAATAACTCTGTTTTCATTAAATTGTTTATCAAGTCCATTATGCAATAGATTTCCTATATTTTTCACAAACATTTTACCAAGGTGATAAGGAATTATTATCTGTGTCTTTTCATGAAATTACATAAAATTTTAATCCACGAGTGGTTTTGAATAGCTCAGTTGTATGGTGCCAGACTTAGGGTTTTTATGGGGGTATACATACTCTGGAAGCTATAGATTTGAAATTATTAAGAAAAGGTATGGATTTTTTTTTCATAAATAACTATAACAGATGTACATCTACTAATATAACCAGAAAACATGATATGTAAACCATGCTATAAGGAAATTGTGTCCATATTTGTTTGTTTTTTAACATTTTGGAGAGTAAGGCTAATTCAATAATTTTGCACTTATTATACTAAAACTTGATGAACATAGTGAAAATGACATGTGTTTTAGTTCTTGACATGTTTCCTGATAAATAAATGCAATTCAAAATTTTTGTTGTTGTTTTTATTTTAAAATAACAACAGATAACTGTTTCCAATGAATTTCATAAAAATCTACATAAGGGTACATTACTTCAGTAGTGTCTGTAATGAAAATAAATCTGGAAATCCTTAACTAATTTGCCTTTTCTCATTACTCTGAATGTTAATCTATTGATTCCAAACAAAAAAATGCTACCTAAACCCCAAAAATCCAGGACTAAGGACCCACCTTAATATGTCTTTACATACATAGGTGAGAAAGTTTCCATTATTCCTAGCCGAGACATACCATGTATGCGCAAAAAATTCATAAACAAATATCAAAATACTCACGTAGAAAATGTGGACCTTACCGTCATCAAGCGCAGCGAAACACGCCATTTCGAGATTTTCGCCGACGAAAGCTCGGTAACAGTAATGAATAAGGTACACTCATTTTGTATCTATTTTGTGACTTTCTTTATTAAAAGGAACAGTTCTCTAATGTGTAACGTGCAATTACTACGTAATTCAATAACTTGAAGCATGAAGCAGTTTCACTTTGCAACCGGATAGAATGACGTGTTTTAATTCAATATACATGTAACATCAAACATTTTTTATATCACATTAAAAAAAAAACCAAATATATACACATACACAATGTTGTAGAGTTATTTCTTGTAAATTTTCTGAGGTTTCGCACCATATTCGATTATTCGCGCCACGGTGGCAATAGGTCTTGTGTGCAGTTGTCGTTCGTTTCCCTATCAATGTTTATAGGTGACGCTGCGCTACAAACGACAATTTTCAACCTTATCTTTTATTTTTCTATGTATATCAGTATCAATTTGATCGAAATCTTGTATTCAAATTGATTTGAATACAATATCATTGCATTTACTTACATGTCAATTATCAAAATTAGATTAATTCAGAAAAGTTACATGGATTATTTAATGGCGGATGTTTATAAAAGTTTATGTTGATTTACCTAGGAGTAAATCAGCTGACACAGAACCCCCGCTGACGACCACTATACAAATCAATACAAATTACTGCGTAGAAAAGTGCGTGATGACCAAGGGAGATTGAACATAGTTCAACTCCCAAAAACATATACATATCTTTTATATTAAGTATTTTTAATCATTCTTTACAAAAATGCATTTTGCTTGTTTTTGACAGTGGAGACAAGGTTTAAATTAAAAGCATTTTTTTCATTCAATCCTGATCACAGAGTCGTTTCGATGTTCGTCCGGAATTACATTGTACCTAAAGTGTTCGGCATCATTTAAAACAAGGATAGATTCAAATAAATCCTTATCTGTATTTTCACAGATATTTACTTAAAATGTTACCCTTTCCTAGGTAAACGTTAAACAAAAAAGTGTTTAATTCAATTTTCTAGCGACATAGAATAGTACAAGATGGCGTTTTCAGCAAACATGCAGTAGTCACGGTTTACATTATGTCAAGAGATATGCACTTGTATTGATATTCACCAGAACCATATCATTCCGGGGGGGGGGGGGGGGGGATCACAAAAAATCATAAGAGCTTGTACACATTTTTTCGATGGTGAATTCATACTTTATACGATTAACGTAAAGTCCATTAGCAGTGGACGCAGATCTGAACTTGTTAACCTTTTGCATGTAACGTGTAAGCAAGAATCGGACTACGCATGCGTATTACAGCATCGCGATCTATGATGATAGAATCAAGTAAAAGAAGACATCTTAACATTATCGCCTACCAAAGGCTTAATTTCTATATAATCTTCTATGACACTTCTTACGTGTCCGTTGAAATGAACACTATACAGAGTAAGTTTTTATTCATTCTCAGAGCACGCATTCTGAAGAGGACATTGGGGGGAGGGGGGGGGGGTTGAAAGCAAGTTCATTGAAAAATCAATATATGATTCATTAAATGAAAATCACATTTGCTGTTGTAATATCACGGATTGCATAAAAAGGAATAACACATAACCAAGTCTGGATTTGCCACAACAAATCTTTTATTTAAATTTCATTTAATTGTGTTTTATTTTTCCATTTCTCTTATCCTTTTATCCCTGTGAAGTGCCTTAATTTGTTTTATATAAGGCGCTATATAAAATTTATCATTATTATTATTCTGAAGAATTCCAATTCTTATATTTTTACAGTTTTTGACAAAATTTGGGCACGTTTAAAAGTTTCCTTATTATTGAGTATTCATTGATCCTTATTTACAATGTACGATGCACCTAGAGCAATTTTCTAATGGACGTGTAACAGATCAAGCGATTACAGAGCGTCTTGAACGGGAAAGCTGTGAAAACAAATACCCAGTAATCGCTAATAATTTGATCAACTTGACTTAAGTCAGTTAGTAATGTTACTATTTTTCATGTTTTGCATATAAAATAACATTTTATACAGAAACATAAGCTCGATTTGTTTGTAATAGGTGTCCTTGAGGAGAACTTTACAGAGAACCCGGGAAATATTCTCACTCATTAAAATCCTTCATTTAAAGTTTTTCTTGTTCAAATTGTGTTTGCGACATACTGGTCTAATTTTGCTAAATGTTTCACAATGAAGTGCGTACAGGTTAACCAGATTTTCAACACGAAAGCCTGTTAATTTTGGACCATACATTTAAAGAGATCGGAAGTATATGTCACCCTGTATATAGGCCACAACTTTTAGGCAGTATGGGTAAATACAAGATAAAAACACGAAAGGCAGACGACATTTAACTAATTCGATTTAAATTTCTTACAACGGGCATTTTATACTTAGATAAAGAAGAAATATTATTCTGATGTATTGAAAAAGTTTAAATCCCTCTTTCTGATTCACGGCTCTCCGTGTATAGAAATATGGCTCCCCGAATGTTGGTCTGGGATACTATTGAACACGTCTGACATCTTTCAATAGCTGATCAATTGCTTAAACATATAAGGGGCATAAAGAGAGATTTCCCGACCAGGTTTGAATTTCTTGTTTACACTTGATACAATGGCGGCAACCAAGTCGATGGACTGAAAATGTAAACAGGTATTTTTATTCCTTTTTCTAAATTTGATATACAGAATTATACAAAAATAATGAATGTGTATATGTAGTCATCGCTTGATCAAGAGATTGGGGGTTCTAATCTTCATTATCTAGACTTGCTGCTTGTTGGAAATATCCCTCTTTCAACGATTTCTTCTCGGAGTATAATATTATGATTAATCAAGAAAATTTGTTGAAAAGATAGAATTAAAATCTTGTATTGATTTCGCGCCACACCCAGGAAATGTTCGATATTCGAAAGTTAACAAATAGCAAAGATTCTTTGAACAAGTTCCTTGAAGTCGAGTGCAATAAATATTCGAAACGTTTGTACATTAAAAGGGACGATTTATTTGTCTATAAAAAAGAAGTGAAGTCGATATTTGTTGTGATGTTGGTGATCATAAAACAATAATATACACGACAGGATACTTGCACCAGGGAATGTAAAATGTCTGCACTTGGAACCTAAAAGTTTAGAATCCAAGTATAAAAATGGAATACTATGAATTGATGATCGATAACCTTCTAGTTACACAGGCACGTTCAGTAGAGTTTAAATAACCATAACCATGTTTATACAGATTGATAGCACTAAACTTGCAGGAAATCACGAGACGAAAATGAGAGTTCGGTTGAGGTCGATCTGAAAATTTTTCTTTTAAATACACATGGTTGGGATAATTTACAAGAACTTTACTACAAAGAAAAAAAAAATATTGATTCTTAATTAGTTCGCGTATTATTGAAAATAGTACTCTATTAAGTTATAAATCAATTTGTTGGAAGTGGATATCTGCGATAACAGTGTTGACAATGTTGCGTTGACCAGCAATTCTTTACATAATCTCCAGAAGCATTCTGTAACCAGAACTGCAGAATATATATGACGTGCTTAAGGAGGTATAAACACACCGATCAAAAATGGCATGGATACAAAATATACTATATACGTAATAAAATTGTGATGTTTAAAATTCAAGATATCGGTTTAAGTAGCAAAAATGAAATTCAATATTAGCTTTGAAGTATAACGAAATATGTAAAAACTCTATGTGGGAGGTTGAAATTTACAGAGCTAACCAAATACATGTAGATTAGGAGAGAGCATAGCTTTGTACCAATAGCCTTTATAACCATTAATATCATTAATCTGTTTTAGGGGCACTTTCGTTTGAAAAATTGTGGCGATATGTTATTCCTCTTTATGGAGAGCAATGCCCAAGTTTACAAGAAATAACAAGATGTATTTGAAACACTGATGCCCCCGCATTACAACAAAGTGGACCTGTAAGACATCGTACATGTATTATTTCTAATTTCCAAAAACTAGGTCAATGTTCAATGTCAACAAATCTGGTATCGTTGGAAGGGTCTTCTCACAAAAAATGCATATGCTTTAATGATATAAAATCAGTAGATCTTACGATTTGAAAAATATGGCTTATTCAAATTTTCTAAAAGTAGGTAAAAGGGTCAATGTAAAGGTCATAAGTTCAAAGATGTTGGTGTCAATGGAAAGGGCTGGCCACGAGGAATACACACATTCAATACAAAAGGTCTACCTCTTATAGTGTAAAAGGTATGACCAAGAATAAAGCGTTTTGAAAATTTCCCCAAACTAGGTCAAAGGTTAATGTCATGGTCAAATCTGATATCCTTGGAAAGGTCTTCTCACAAGAAATGCATATGCTAAATATAAAAATAATACCTATTACGATTTGAAAAATATGGCTTATTCGAATGTTCTAAAAGTAGGTAAAAAGGTCAATGTAAAGGTCATGAGGTCAAAGATTTTGGTGTCAATGGAAAGGGCAGGCCACAAGAAACACACACATCCAATACAAAAGGTCTATCTCTTATAGTGTAAAAGATATGACTATATATACTAGTATTAATTTTATTCCTTATTATTGAAGTAAAAATGTAAATACATATACCTATTTATCCCCCCCCAAGCATTTATACCCAAGCTGAAAACAACTATGACATATCCTCCATTCAGTGATGTTTAAACAAACTTATTTCAAGAATTACCTTTAAAAATAATAGGAAGAATCGTTCTATTTGCTGATTTGAGCATTGTTTTGATGGAATTTTCGTCAAGTAGTAAGTATTACACTAGAGCGGAGACTAGTAGGAATCTGTAGAGGGTTAGAACAGAGGTAGCTAGAACACGGAGTCAAAATTTGCCTCTACACCGGCTTAACTTTGACGTAATGCTAATAGATAAATGTCTAGTTTACAAGTACCTTACTACAATAATATCCTAAATGTCTAGTTTACAAGTACAATGTACCTTACTGCATGATATTCTAAATGTCTAGTTTACAAGTACATTACTACAATGATATTCTAAATGTCTAGTTTACTGCAATAATATTCTTGACCTCGCTTCTTTTTCGACAAGTCTGTAAGTGTGTATGTATGTTAAACAAACTGCTATTGTATGCATCAGTAAGTAACATTTTATTCAGTTTGGTAAATGTCTGTACTAGAAGGTGTCTATCGGATGACAATCCCATAAACTGACGGAACGTGTTGTACAACTTTTTGTGATAGATGGACTTTACACCATTCTTCTCAGAATCTATTTAAATATTCATTGATTTCAAATTGCCATTCAAGTTTATGCACAAACAGTGCACACAATCTAATGGATTTTTCTGCGCGTATTTAAGTTTCTTATAGAATGTTTAGATTTGCATTAGTTTCGAAAGCCTGATTTGTGGATCTGTTTAATTTCACACGAATACACTTTATACTATTCAAAGATACGTCATCAACAAAAGACATCCTTTAATTGGCATAACAGATAATTTAGATCTTCACATTGTTTATGATTGTAAAGATCCTTGTAAACTCTGCCTTTTGTTAATGAACAAAGGAGTATATCGGTATGACCTGAATTGTCTTTTATTTGCGTAAGTCGTATAATTAAACTTAGATGAAATGTGTCAATGTTGTGTTTCATCATTTCAGATTGTAAAATGGCTGCAAGTGGCACCATGATGCCACAGAAAACTGGACAAAAGGTGAGGCACAAACGTCAAATGTACTATTCACAATTCTCCACTTAAGTCTTGTTATTTGTATCAATTTAAACACGTAAGAAAGAAATGCGTCTTGTGAACATCAGCTATTAACGGTACTGTTTTACAAATAATACCCGAGTTTACATTTGTCTCATCATTATATTGTTTTATATATAAAAAGTAATCATACTCAGAAATATATTTCGATATTACCAACACAAGTTTTTATGGATCAAAACTGTTGTTTGTATATCTACGTAGCTCATCAAATCCGTCAGGTTTTGTTGTTGTTATTATTCATTGAAATGATTTTTATGCTCCACCATGAATATGACCGGGACATATAGTGTTTGTCATGTCCGTCTTCCGTCCTTCCGTCGCGTTCAGCTCTGTGTTTAGCTCAGTTTCAAAGAAACTATTCAAGATATTTTCATGAAACTTTACATGCTGATACATATTGGTATCAATTATTCAACTGCATCAATATATTTTACCTTGACATTTCCTTTGACCTTACTTTTTCATATTTGATGTTTAGCTCAGTTTCAAAGCAACTATTGACAATGTTTTTTTTTATGAAAACTCTTACACTGAAACATGTTAGTGGTAGCTATTCAACTGTGGCATTATCTTATGACCTTGTCCTTTCCTGTGACCTCGATTTCACTTTATCCTATTTTTGATATGGTCAAGGCATACATGTATAGTAGAAGAGCGGATTTACAAGTCCAATTTTAATTAAATTGGTGTTTGTCATGCCATTTTATGATATCGATATATAAAGATGAGGATCAGCATTTCATGCTTGTATATTTTTTTCTTTTGTTAGAAGTAATTTTGATCAATGATAAACTTTCTATTGATAGCTAGGCAACATTTAACCAATGCAAAATTGCTATTTATCTTTATAACAGTTTTCTTAGAAATTTGGTAAATTTGAATAATCAGAGTGAAATGAATGGATGATACTTGAATTTAAAAGTTTTTTTTTTGGTTGTGCTTGCAGATATTCATTTGATATTTGGTACATTGCTTTGCCATAACAAGTTACAGATCAAGTTTGAATTTCGTCTCGGTCCGTTGATTTTTCATTAAGTAAATGGCCCTTGGACTTGGAAAAATAGCATGAATTGTTAGTTTACATCCAAGTTTTTTTTTTATCTCTGTAGATAAGAGTACTACACTCATTAAAACTTCTAGCATAGTAATACAACAATATAGCTAAATTATTCATGATCACCTACATGTCACAGTTTATTGACTTGGTTAAAGACCTAATTATAAATTTCTCCCCCCCCCCCACTGGTCTAGTCTCTACTCGAGTAGTAGTTGATTTCCTATCCTGGTTCCCCAATTTTTCTTTTTACCATAACCTACATAATAAACTTTGAATAATGTTGTGGTACAGTAATTTTTGCAACCGGTAGGGGACTATGTTTTGCCATGCAATATTCTCAGAATGCTTGTTTATACAAGATTGCACAATTAGTTATATAAACTAGTTTACATTGTGGTACTGTCTATAACACGCATGCATGTACACAAGAACGAGATTGAGTAACAGTTGGAATTCATCAGATGCTTATTGTGGCCCCGAATGGGAAATGTACAAGTCCTGTAAGAGTGGCATTGTTCGTCCGTCCGTCTGTCTTCGCTTTCAATAGGATACGATATCTTAAATAGTTTTCAATATAAACCATTCATATTTTATACAGAAGCTGCTGAAAATTAAAAGGACCTGTAGATTTTCCATCATTGTGAATAGATAAATAGTTTTCAACATAGAACTTTCATATTCTATGCAAAGGTAGTTCATTGTTAAGAAAACCTTTTTATGTATTTACTGATCACATGGTTAAAGGTCACGGTCATGGCAGGTTTTCAACAATCCTAGTTTACTACATTTCATTGTGAAAGTTTCCAAAACACAGCAGTCATATTTTCATGAAAAGTAATTGTTTATTAAAGGAAGACACCTACAGATTATTGGAATCTCTCCGTATGATTGTCTGTTGTCCTACATCACTTTCTTTGCAATCGATATCTTGAACAGTCTAAATCTACAACAAAGAGTTTTCATATACATGTATTATGCAAAAGTATAGTTACACATTAAAGGAAGACAACTATATTTTTCCCCATAAAGCCAAAGGTCACGGTTACAGTACATAACTGCACCTACAGCTTATATATTTTATACGTGTGGTTGATTCTGCATTTGCATATTTAGTAAAGAACGTAACTACTATCTGTTATTACAAACATTGATGAATTCCGCAAAAACCGAGGTCGTGTCACAGCAGGTGTGGCACGATAAAGATCCCACCCTGTTCAAAGGCCATAAGCGCCGAGCATAGGCCTAAATTTTGCAGCCCTGGGGGCCGTCAGGAAAACTCAAACACTCACAACCAAACATCATTCAATTAGTTAAATGCCGTAAAATGGCGGAAATATTGCCAAATCGGCGAAAAACCTCAATCAATCAATCAACCTTCACCGGCAATGGTGATGTTTCCATATGAGTGAAAACTTCCGAGAGGGACGTTAAACAATACACAATCAATCAATCAATCTACTCTGAAACATTAATTCTAGATTATAAGAAATGGTACATACTTTTAGTCTAGCTCTAGATAATGCAGATTTTTTTATATTTTACATTAGGATGATAAGATGCTGGGAATCGAAGGAAAGTCCCTGTCGACTTCAAGACATCCCGAGAAAGAAACAACGGGAGGTGTGTCGATTGAAATATCCTCACCGCCAACTTCTTCGAGGCCTTCATCTGGTTCGACGGGTAACATCTCTACTGACTTTGGTGATCCTGTTGGAAGTTTGCAACTTCCTCCCGAGGCGATGGGTGTACTAGAGACAGTAATAAATATGAACAGGACATTGGAAACCCAAATAGACGCCCTGAGATTGAGAATTGACGTAGACTCCAAACATTCAGAAAACGAGAAGAAAAAGATAATCACAGAAAAGGACAAAGTAATAAAAACAAAGCAAACACAGATTGAAATGTTGAAAACAACAGTTAAAGACCGCGAACATAAAATAAAGGAGCTAGAAAATGCTACAGAGGAAAGAGATTCGCAAATACTGTCAAAGATAGAAGAGATAGACGAACTACGCACTTTAGTCACGGAAACGGAGGAATACGCCGACCAACTGTCCAAGAAAGTACATAAGCTGAAAGACGAAAAGAAACATTTAGAATCTAACGGTGCATACAGAGAACAAAATGATGAAATTCGAAGACTTAAACACGAATTAGTTTCCGTAAAGGATAAACTGAACACCATGGAAAGAGAGTTACACCGAGCGAGAACTGTAATAGATAAGCAGAATCACCGAATAAAAGTTTTAGAATTAGAAAAGAATGATATCAGTTCGAAATTCAAAGACGAACTGGAAAAAGCTTCTCGCGCCATGCGACAGGAAGTGGAGCGTATGCGCGAGGTCATGAGGGTTCAATATGAAGAAATGAGAACATTGCGTGAACAGAATACTGAGATATCCAACGATGTTAGGGACATAAAAGATCTCTTGATAAGAAACTCAAAAACACCCCGTGAAGCAGAGCGTGGTCCATTATCCATACAAAATTACGGAAATTCGTCAAAGAATCAACCTACTGTTAGGGCGTCTGTTCCTTCTTATAAAAGTTCTTCAACTAAGGAGGGGTTACCGCCCTTAGTTCGAGAACAATCTTCGAAGCAGTGGGTGCCTGCCGGGGCAAGGAGAGTAAACGCATACTCTGGGAAACAACGAAAGCCGTAATCAATATTCTTTGATGAAACATTGGTTGTGTCATATCAGTCGAGTTCAACAGCATCAAAATCTTCAAATTCATTTCACTTGATCCATTCTAAAATATATTATCATTTTGCAGTGTTTCCCTTTAGTGCAATGCTTATTGTGCGTCAGGTGTTCAATATCACGTGAAAGGACGCACTGACCATCACACCTGCTCATTTACCACGCAGCGCTCTTCTTTCCACTAGAATCTGTTGAGTAATAGAGTTTTGTCAAGGAACTTGTAGTAACAATGGGATTTATACATTAGTAAACAGAGATCCCAGAACGTTATTGTGTATTTATGATTTTAACAAGCAAACAGTATTTCATTTTGTGATCATTCGGTATGTGGTATGTGATCATTTGGTATGTGATATAACAAAAACTGTGATACATCAAATATATCTATTCAATATGCATCCATAATGCTTTATCTACACTGTTTACATGTCTACTATAATATAGTTTGAAAATAAATGGATTTTTTAAATTGTCTATACAAATAAATGAAAGACATTTTATCAAATGTTGAGCATTATTACAGTGTATTTTTAAAAAACCAAGAGGTCCAAAGGCCTTACCGGTCACTTGAGTATTAGTAAAAAGTATTACTAGACCCAGGGGCTGCGAAAACCATAATATTTTTGTTCTGAATATTTTGGCTAAATACGAATATTCAACAGGATGTACATATATTCTTAAATCACAAATGCTTACGGCCATTGAGTAGTGAGGGTTCTTTAGCAGGTCACACCGACTGTGACACAGGACATCCGTTTTTAAGGTCAACACCTGATACCGAGCGTTTGGCGATGGAACTGTCACTACCCGTTTTAACGACTTGGGTCTGTCGAGGCCGGGATTCGAACCCCGGCCTACCGCATGCGGGGCGAACGCTGTAACCTCGGCCACCGCGGCGGTCATATGCTGATAAATGACATTTCAAAGCATCATATACATGTACGTTACAATATTATCACTATATTCTGGAACCGCCCTAGAGTCAGAACCCTGGGGTTGCAATATGTACAATTTTGGTACGCCCCTTTCCGATTTTCCTAATTTGCATTTAGTTTTTATATAATATCGGCAAAATTTAAGTGCTTAAAATGGTAAAGGCATTTACGATGGCTCATTACACCGCGATCTTATTCAATGGCTCGTTAAAACGCCTGATGAAGTATGATTTCACCATCGGAAGAGTGATACAAGCTCTTAATCATTGTTTTAAATGAATTGTTTGGTATTTTTCCGAAATTATAAAAAGGGTGTTTTGTTTGCAAATGAAACTTTCGAAGAGTCCAAATTTCGCTGTGATTTGATACATGATATGAAAATCTAATAAAATATGCCTAAAAGACTCGGATAGACGTTCTAATTTTTTAAATAAAGATATGAAATTTTTAAAAAACGTTATTTGTTAATATTGTTTAAATTTACGGATAAAATCAAGAAACATGACAGAAACGAGGCCCGTAAGCCTTATCGGTCACCTGAGTATTAGTTAGAATTAAAGTAAAACTAGCCACAAGGGCTACGGAATTTAAAACAAATTCCTATTCTAAACATCTAAGCATAAACAAGATATGCTCTTAAAACTTAAATGCCTTCGAAAGTGCCTATATTGATGAAAGTCTATATGATATAATGTATTAAGAATTGATGCATGTGTAAAGTATTTGATTTCAATTTTCCAAATTAATCTCATTGTATGTAAATAGGTTTTCCAATTTTGTCAGGAAGTAATTTTTTATGTTGACCTGATTTGAAAACGCGCCATATTTGCTGTACTCACTGGTGTGCTTGAGCTGTTTTCTTATATTCAATGATGTATCAGAAAATAATCACGGTAATTATCAATTTAATAATAGTGTTGTTTTAATGTGTAAACCTGATGTGTTTCTTTATAGTGTATTTACACAGTTATTTATAAAAAGGTAAATTGTCAGTTCAAGTATGTAAACAAAACTATAACACATGTCAGAGTGTAGATGTCACATTTCATTTTGCTTACCTTTCTATATAAGTCATGCATTAATTGTCAATTTATGAAATATTATCAGTTAAGCTCAATATTTCAGTCAGTAATAATTGTTTATCATATCTGAAAGTACAATATTTACATATTGTACAACATAGTAAGGTTTGTTGTTTTCTGTATTGTAGTCAATCTTTTCCTACTCCAAATAAAGAATTACAGAGATGGAAACGAATTGGCAATTATTAATATCCCAACATGTACAAGAAAGATAGACAGAGTCAAGGCACTACAGCATGTATCAAACGAAAAACTGGACGGAAAACTTCATCAATGTGCGTTTTTGAAATGGCGCGTAGGAATACCTATACATAACAATGAAAACAACAACAAAATTGGCTGTGCGTTTGGGTGAGGTAGAGTTACTATGCAGAATTAAATGGATTATACGACAAATTAAAGGTGCAATGATTAAAAGCTGAAATATATATAAAGGAAGAGAACAAATGGAGACTGTGTGTATGCTGCATTGCATTCGAGACGTTGAACACTGGTTGTGTCGTAGGAACGGTGGAATGCGACTCGGCTCCATTTCAATATCAAGTAAAAAGCTCAACACCCTGTTCATCTAAATTGCCCTTGTTGACTGAGGCCCATATAACGCAGTTTGATTTCATTAATATTTACCAGATCCCGTGGGGATCCGGGTAAGAATAGATCTTCAGTACCCCCTTGCTTGTCGTACATGTAAGAGGCGACTAAATGGGGCGGTCCTTCGGATGAGATTGCAAAAACCGAGGCCCCGTGTCACAGCAGGTGTGTCACGATAAAGATCCCTCCCTGCTCAATGGCCATAATCGCTGAGCATAGGCCTAACTTTTACAGCCCTTCACCGGCAGCGGTGACGTCTCCATATGAGTGAAATATCTTCGAGAGGAACGTTAGGCAATATTCAATCAATCAATCAAAAGTCGCTGCTTGCTCCGTCATATCGAACTCGTAAAGCAGACGATACCGTAATCTGTCTACTTCTACCAGTCAGTGCCCTACGTCATCAAGTTGACTATTCTGCCACGTCATCACTAGGCCTGTGTGTTTTTTTTCTTTAAATTAATTTGTATTTTATTCACATCTTTGGTTGTGTTTATTTTTGGTAGCATCAAACGAATACATTTCGTTTACAATGCATGAGTGGAAATTCCCGTTCTATGAATAGCGCTAAAATTAGAACGGCCATTAATAGGGTAGACGCATTCCAGAGAAAAGTAGTCTCGCGTGCTTAGTGCAGATGAACTCCGGACGATTTTCTTAAAAACAGAAATCAAACGAATTTTTCATCCAATCAGCATTGTTGTTAAGTCATCACTTTAAAAGTTATTCAATGATTGTAACATAAAACACATTTTGACTACTTTGGACCGATCCCAGTGTCGGACCCAATTTGCAAAATTCAGAATTTTCGTACATCTTTTTCTGCTTTTCCTAAATTCATGTATGCATTTAGTTTTTATACCCTATCAGCAATTTTAAATGATAACGACAATAATCACTATGTAAATTTTGGCACCACCCTGGAACAAAGCACAAAACCCTAGGATCATGAATTTACAATTTTGGTAAGGACTACCTACTCCTTCTAAATATGTGTATTTAGTTTAAATTTAGTATCAATAACATTAATAAAGAATATATTATTTGATGTTTTACACATATCATTAGTTACAGTCAGTTTGGGACATGACACGGAGTCATCCAGGGTGTGTTGTGCGAGGAGAAGCCCTGGAATCAGAAAATCTACCCAGGCAATCATGAAAGTTTGGTAGAGACCTTTCTGCTCTACATCACTTTGCATTTAGTTTTTCTTCCACATTTGCAGTTGTAGAGAAGATTTTTGAAATTGGTCCATGTTTGACAGTTTTTGCCCGTCCCTATGGCCCCAGGGGTGCAGGAGTTCTTAAATTTACGATTTATGTCCCCTTTTGTCCCAAAGATGCTTCATGCCAAATTTGAAAAGAATTGATATAGTGGATATCAAGAAGTTAAGATTGTTCAATTGTTAACACATGACGGACGACGACGGATCCAGACCAATTGCAATAGGTAACCTGAGTTTACTCGAAAAGTTTACTCAAAGATATATCTGACAAATATATATTAAAACGAAATTGAAATGAAATCGTCAAAATTTAGAAATATTGCGATATTTCAAATTCGAACGAAGCCTGATCGGATGTGAATTATAAAAAATGTAGTTATAGAGAACATTGTAATCAGAAAGTTACATTTTCTTAATATAAATTGGTTAACAAATTCAATGACTTTTTAAAGTAAACTACTTTCTTGATGAAAAGTGCATACAATTGGCAGCAATATGATTATTGTAGCAATTTTGATCAGAATCGGTGTTTTTCTCTCTCGTTTAATTCAAATCGAAAACATAGCGATGTAAAACTTATACAGTACCAATTTTGACGCACCAGATGCGCATTTCGACAAATAATGTCTTTTCAGTGATGCTCAAGCCGAAATTTTGGAAACTCGAAATAACAATAAACTTGCAAGAGCTAAAAGGAAAACTGGAGTGCCAAAACCTGGAGCCAAATTCGTCCAAGGATAGAGCAATGCATGAGGGAGATAATCCTTAATTTTGAAATGAATTTCTAAATTTTATCCCAGCAATTAAATATACATCCGTATTTTCAAGCTAGTAACTGTAGTAGATAGTTCTGAAAATTCATTTCATTTCTTTTAAAAATATATTTGTCTAATATACATCTTTACCAAAATGACATGCTTCTTTAAGATTTTAGTCTTAGATTTGAAAAATATTAACAAAAGACCGCTATAAATTTCATAAGTATCCCCCCCCCCCAAAGTTAGAAGATGTACATAATTTTTCTTCGCCGGTTTTAATATCATACATCAAATCAAAGCAAATTTTGGATTTCAAAATCTCTCATTTTTAAACAAAACAGCTTTTCATCATTCAGGAAAAAATCACAGTAAAGTTTTTATAAGATAACTGAGACCTTGTATCACTCTTTCGATGGTGAAATCATGCTTCCTACGAGGTGCTTAAACGAGCCATTAAATTGAATTTTAGTGTAATGAGCCACCTTTATCATGACAATGTTGGCCTCACCCTGGTACCAAGATCCCTAACCTTGAGATTATGAAATTTACAATCTTGTTAAAGGGCTATCTGCTCCTTCTAAATGTCAATTTAGATTACAATTTAGTATCATTAGCATTATCATAGCCTCAAAGATATTCAAATGCTTGACACAGAAACACCATATTATGCCAAGTTTGGCCCTCTCCTAGCGACAGAACCTCTTCATAGGGGATCGGGAAATTTTGACAGAGAGCTTCCTGTTCTACATGACTATGCACTTATTTTTTTTTCTTACAGATGTGCGGTTGTATAGAGGAAGAGTTTTCTTTGGCAGTTTTTGCCACACCGCTAAGGTCGCAGGGGTTGCATAAATCCTGAAATTTACGATTGACGTCCTTCTTATCCCAAAGAGATTTACCTACGTAAATTGAAGGTACGGAAAAGGTTCGGTAACCAAAACCTCACAAAAACCAGAACGAGGCCCGCCAGCTTCCTAAGTACAGAAAAGTCAGGGGATGTAAACATCTTTAACATCCACCTCAACGATCGAAAGCACGAACTCCTGGGGCTAAATGACATGAGCCACTTTGTCGCGAGCCTTGGACTTTCTGGTGATTAACTGAAACAGAAAACAGTTTTTTGCGTCAAAGATATTAAGCTGCAGAAGATGAAAGAAATCATTTTCTTATTTTATTGTTTAGATCGAACCACATTGATGATATATGCATTTTTTAAAATATCTCTTCAGGACGAAGATTTGATTGTGAAGTCATACATTAATTAAATATCTCAATTACTACAGTAACACAAATAATTTTATGGAAAAGTATTAAGTATTATTTTCACTTGTTTGACTCAACTCAATAGTTTTAGCCACAAAATCAAGCAGTTACAAAACAACTTCCAATTCACAATTTTCAAGCGATACTTGTTACCCAGATGACAATCCAATTGTACAACAAATACATGTTCAGGTTTAAATTCCTCATACCTTGTTATATATTTATATGGACAACTACATTCACGTTCTTGCATCTTCTAACTCTACTGAGCGGTGACATAGAACAAATTCCAAGCTCTGACAATATTAGAAAACTCTAGTACATCTTGATGTTCAAAGTTAAAGTAACAAACTTGATATCATCCATGCAGAATATGGAGGATTTAACATCATTACACTGAATGACACCTGGCTAGATCATCATACCGCCTCTAATATTCTGCAGTTTCAAGAATTTCAAGAAAGGAGAAGACTACGAACAGTGATCATTCTCATAACTCCTATAAGGAACATAAAATAGAGAGTTGGGCAAACACGGACCCCTGGACATACCAGAGGTGGGATCAGGTGCCTAGGAGAAGTAAGCATCCCCTGTCGACCGGTCACACCCGCCGTGAGCCCTATATCTTATCAGGATTTAGGCGTGCAGACGTAGAATTGATTTAGAAGTAGAACAGTTGAATGTATTCGGGTTAGATGCACTTTTACACAAAAACAAATTTATCATCAGAACGTTTTATCACCCTTTAACTCCGAGACAGACAAATAGAACCTAACAGCGTATTCTATATGGAAAAGACTAAAGACTATAACCGACAGTTTCGACAAAGCAAATCTATTTAATGAATAATTCTGTCAACAATCGATGATCAACGACAAAACTACTAACCTATCCTCGTATACTACAATTTACAATGATTTACTCTACACATTCGAGGAAATCTATATAACTGTGCAAGATGTCAAGGACACCTTAGAGACTTTACTTCCTAACAAATATGTCGAACCTGTTAACGAAATGCCTTATTACTTAAACAGGCATCATCTGAACTCACCAACCTTCTAACAAAACTATGAAAAGGTGAAGATAACGAACAGTGATCAATCTCATAACCCCTTTATGGAATACAAAATAGAGAGTCGGGCAAACCCGGACTCTTGGATATACCAGAGGCGGGATCAGTGCCTAGGAGGAATAAACATCCCCTATCGGCCGGTCACACCTGCCGTGAGACCTATCGATCGGGTAAATGGAGATATGGGAGAATATTTAAGTTAAAGAATTGAGAGCATGATCAAATTAGAAGCAACAGGAATAATAACAGGAAACGATAGCCTATAACTCACTAAAAACTTATGTACAAAGAAAAGCGTTGGATTCAACTTGCAAAGCATCGACTTATTCAAAATAGTATACATATAAAAATTTCTACAAACTCTACACCCTCATGATAATGTCTACAATACAAGAAATTTAAATTCTTTTCGGGATATAAATACAATTCTCCCATACAATAAGGCGCTGGAACTCCATACCAAAAGAAATACAACATAATCCAATTTCTCTAAATCAACACAAGATAAAGATTCCTGAACACTACAATGCGAGAACCAGAAAAGGTGAGATATTACATATACGATTAAGACTCCAATGTAGCACCTGCTTCACAAGAATCTTTACGACTCTCCTTTATGCACTTATAGTTCAGTTAAATCTATCATTATCTTGTACAATGTCCAAACCTATCACGTGATAGACTTATACATCCTAATGACGTTGATTTGTAATGATCTTAACGACACTGAAAATCATCAGAGTTTTGTGCATGAAATACGTGAAAATTCATCATATTGAAATTGAGAGTAACAGACATAATATCTAGGAGTGTTGTCAGTTTTTGAAATTGCACATTGCAATGGCTAAGATCTAAGAAGTGGTGGTTATAGATCAAATTTTTGAATGATTGACCATTTTACTTATATAATACATGTTGTTTTTAACTTGACTACTTTTTCAATTCAGCAACGACATGTAAGAAGGTTTGAGAACTGGTTAAAAGTATAAGCTACTTTGTACTTGTTACAGCTAAGGTGGCAGGGGACAGTTTCTTTGGTTTTGAAACATGTGGATAGGGGGTATACACCAAAGTCAGATTATGACAGACTAATGAAAAATCATATTTCCCTTTTATGTCCATACTTGTATTTCATATTAGTGTAGTTAATAAATTATGACCCTAAATTATATGTAATCTATAAATACTGGTGCTGGTGCACAAAACATGCTCTGAGCAGGTTCCCCTTTTTTGCTTTGATTTTCCCTCATTTGGGCTAATCCGCACCACCCCCACACCATCACAGTACCAAACATGGGGATTTAGACACTGTGCACAATCAAGAACCCTATCTGCCCTTCTCAAAAATCTACCTCTCATATGGGGCCATCCACCTTCCCTCACAGCTACAGACCTTTTGCTAGACCCTGCATGTTTTCACCGGAATTTCTTCAGCAACTGACCACGTGTCTTAGTTTCGTATTTGCACCCATCTATATGCTAGGAATCATGGTGACACCTACATGTTGTATATCAACATTTTTACTAAGCACTCAGCTACATTTGACATGCATCCTAAAATTATTGTATACAGTTTTACACATGTAATATCACTTCAAATACGGGGTAATTCCATTTTTTGAAAAAGTTGACCGGGCCTATAGTGCGAAACTGTCCCCTGCTACCTAAACATACATTCAATGACAGTTCGCTTGTTCAAGTTGCTGACAGCAGACGATTTCAAGTTTCCGTCAGTCACAGAAAGAGAGGAATAATATAAATCATATCTACTAAAAATCGACAGATTGAATACACACGTAAAATAAATGCACCATAGCAAATTTATTTCATTTTTATAATGCTTCCGGTAAGTTCGTTTATATTCGGTGATAACTTGGCGAAAAATTGGTGTATCGTGACGTCATATATTTCAATCGATATTTGCAATACGCCGTCCGTGATTCGATAATTCTTTTCAAAGCAAGAGAAACATAATTTTAGGTGATAAAAACACGAGAGTTCCGCGGTGACTGCAACATTTTTCTTAAAGCACTTTGGGTAATCCACATAATTTGGAAAAAGCTCGTCGCGTCGCTTTGTTCAAGAAGTTGATAACAGTTATAGCATCTCACCTCTATTCCTCAAATGCTTTGTTTCATTAAAAGCGAATGGTTGTCAATTTCATACCACCTTAAAGATTATATTATATAAGAAATATTCAACAAATAGACATACAGTGTTTATATAAACCAACTGATTGTATTATAAGCGGAGCAAACTTCATTTTCTAAATGAATTGCACTAAATAGAATTTTTTAAAATGGCAAATAATCAAAGTGAAGGTCACACTAAAAAGCGATGAAAGGTACATGGTGCTTATCATGTCATCCGTCCCCGGTGAAGAATTCCTCTACTTTTCAATCAAATTAAAATATTTTAGGTATATTACACACACACTGTAATTCTTTAGTTGTAATCAAAGAATGATAACTAAGTCTAAGTTTGAAATACGCTATTACTCGGTAATCTTTCTTTGGTAACCAGCATTCAACCATCACTCAAAGTCAATAAAAGCGTGCAATCGATGTCACCGGCACGTTATTAGAAAATAAGCTATACCAAATCATATATTTTGTGTGCTATACATTCATGGACCCATAGCCTCCCTAGGCATGGTATACTTTTTATTTCCCCTTTACTTATAAACTTGGTAGGAAGCGTAGATACCCTAATTTTGTAACGTACGTGACTGTCGCCGACTCAATTTTTAAAATTGAACAAGCAAATATAAAAATCTGAGAGCGTGTTTTTAAATTTTCTTTGCGTTAATATCATTTGTATTTCCTAAATTTTCATTCAATAAAAGTTAAACAACTTTTGCGTATGATTTTAAGCAGTGGTGTATATATTACTCCATGTCGCCAGATTATATTTTGTGATCATAGGGTCAATTAAACACCCAATGTATGTACAAAGATTTCGTATTATCTTTATGTTTTTGATCTATTTTGGCGCTAAAATATTCAAAAACTGTGACAAAATATTCATCAAGCGATATTTGGATGTGGCATTGAGAAGAAGTCATCATATTCTCAAAATTTTGCATTCTGATTTTAGAAATGTAACATACGATACAATAAACTTTTTAAGAAAACGTATTTGCAGAGCAAATGTTACCCCTTTTATGAAAATCTCGTAGTGTACAGAGAATGAAAATATAAACATTTCTTTTGCAGAAGTCATTGGTTGGTCTGAAATTTGACAAACGTGTCAAGATGTAACATTCGTGATGTAACATTCGTTACCGAGAAATTAATTAAAGGGAATGATAGAACAATTTCCGGCGTATTTTTGCTCTCTCTCTCTGCATGGTGTTGTATACGACATGAACGTCTACTATGAACATTTGAGTTTGAAAGTCAATACGTGTTAAACTTTGAGAATTAGGATTAATTTTCTCTTACGGTAAGTACTGTTACAACAACTGCAATGTTTGATATACAATATTGATTAAGCAGATGGAATGTTTTGGTCTGAAGTTGTTCTTCTGATATCAAAGAATGTATATCGTATTCCAAATATCTCGAAATTCTTCTGGTGTAAGAATTACATTGAGTAGAATGCTGGTAACATACGTTACTCAAAGTAACGTATGCTACTTAATGAAATGCTTGATTAGACATCAAATATTGAACTACATATTGACAAAATATAATCATTAATGATATGTTTGTTGAATATCAACTATGTTATGAAGAAACAAATGTGTTATTGTTCCCGTATTCACTAGCATATACAGATATCCTCTGCAAGAAATACAGGCCATGTTTTCCTCTGCTACTGTCCTATTTATGATACATGTAACTATGCAACTCTACATTTATCAATTTGCTAGAATTCAGCATCTTTTCATAATATATCTTAGAAATGAAGGGACTAATCTCTGATGATTGTTCTATGCAATCTTATAGAGAAATCATTCAAAAATATTTTATCTGAGTGTAACATATGTTACCAGAAATTCCGTTACGTAATATTATTCTACTTGTTTTTAATTTTTTATTTATTTTTTTCAGAAATGGCGCTTGCGAGAGTAGAAGTACAGAATAACTACCATGAAAAAAATGTATTAAAACATAAGAACCATGAAAAAAATGTTTTAGAAATAATATTATATCCTCCCCTTGTGGCAATACTGAAAAGGTAGAATGTCTGTATAGACGGTGAAAATAAAGATTTAACTACCGGTCAAAGGCTACCATAATGATACATGTAAGTTTTGTCTCTCAAAATACTTATAAGCAACTGGTCATTTGAGTAATTTTGTATGACCTTTGACCTTGTGACTTGGAATCCAATGGGGGTCATCTATTCATAAGGGGCACCAGTGTTTCAAGTTTGATGTCTATCAAGGAAAGATTTCTCAACGGACAATAGCGTATGTCCAGAGTAGTTTAACCGTTGTCCTTTTGACCTCAAAATTAATAGGGGACATCTATGTCTTAAGGTTCACGTTAAATATTCATTCATAACGCCGCGTGGTGGATTATACTGACAGTTTCTATGGAAAGGTATTCCAAAATAAGCAACAAAAACATAAGATTCGGTATACATTTAATCAAAATGTTGGGAAATTAAACATTTTCTTTATACTATTATTGTAAACAGATTGTTAGAAATGGGTACATATGATTCTTTCCATTTTTTGAATAGAAATGATGTGTTTATAGTAATGAAAGGAAAAATAAGAAACATACGTTACTTTCATTGTTTATTATAACAAAGAGCAATCCAGGTTTCAAAATATGTGTCTGTTATTTCTATAAGAATCATTGGCATTTATATAGCGAAACATCAATCTATCACTTTTGTTTTAATCGCACATTTATTGCAAATTAATAAATTCAGAAGAAAAGACACATTTGGTAAAAAAAATTCTTTGTCTACGTTATATTTCTATTAAAATTGGTATTTCCATTGAATTAAGTGATGTCGTTATGATTTTGCAACATCAATCGTAAAGAATAACTGATGGTGACATCGTTTTGGCATAATATTTTCATGGATGTACTGTTATGTAAGTGTTGAAACATACGTTACATAATTATAGCGCTACTTCATTTACATACAAAAAAGCTATCGTTCTATATCTATTGCTAGTCTTTTGTTTTCATGTTTCATACATATTGAACTGTTCGAGAATATTTGTTAATCAATTTTATTTTTTGCCATTTCAAAGATATTGAAAGTGATATCTAGTCGTTTATTTTGCGCTCTTAAAATCTTATTGCTGACTTTTACAGCAGATAATTTCTTGTTGTGTTGATTAAATATTTTCTTTGAAAACCTGTATTTATTGTCTTTCGCAAATTAGAAAAATATATGCTCAGTCAATTCCAATTCAAGTTATGGAATAATACATGGAAAATTAATGTTTATCTTACATATTATCATGTCAAGGACTCAGTAACGAAGGTTACATGTGAGAAAAATCTCGAAAAATATACCATACTTTGACCGACTGTAAAAAAAAATCTGTCATACTTAACTTGAAACAATTTGAGGTGAGTGTTCAACAGATATTTACCATTAATAAACGCATGTTACCATATATATTTTGAATGGTCGATAAACTATGATTTTGAAACCCTCAATTGCACGCTTTTATTGACTTTGGGTGCATATATTGTAAACACGTCTTAAAGCTGACATGAATTAATAAATATAGTATAATTCTATATGTCCGCCATATTTCTTTGCTAATCCGCCATATTAGTTGGATATTCTATTGTTATATTTATCAGGGTTCGCATGGTATATAAGGGTACGAGTTGTGCTACGCTTCACTTCACATCAGTGTCTTTGATTTACCTGTGCGGGTAGCTTCGACAGGTAACACGTACATCTCCGATACTAATTTATAGGACACCAAGAAGAAATGAAATCACGTTTTGAAACACCATGCAGTGCTCAAAATTACAATAAACATATCGTACAGTAGTAAATCATTCTAAAAGCTTTGGATAAATAAATATAGAATGCCTTTTCTTTACGTGAATGTGGTACATTTGCAATAAATACGTCAAAACTATACAAAAACGCGGAAAAATATTTCAGATGAAATGGAATAAGCAAAGGGTATAAATTCTATACCATTCACACTTACTTCAAGCAAAATGCAAATACATAAATGCTACTATACGGAAAAAGAAGACATGGTCATGTATGCTCGCCATGAAAAAGCATCGAATGCGGATGATTATTTACCTGGGTCTACTCGTAATATCTGTAAAGGACCGAAGATGTACGTGTACACTTGTCGAAAATACTCAAAGTAGTAGTAAAACTCCCTTTATTAGCATAATCCATGAAACAAAACGGTACACTCCATTTGTATTCCAACAGTAAACAACATTGTCCATTGTACAGACTGCGACACACTTAGCCCGTGCCGATCAGCTATCTTCAATCAGGGGAAGTATCAGAGTAGAATATTTACCCTGTATTGTGAATGAATCCTTATACCGTATGATTTGCTTGTCAGAGTATTGCAGATTTATAAATCAGGAAATCTTTTGGGTACATAAATTGTTTGTGCATAGATAATTTGCATATACAACACTGCACGAGTGTATGGAGAGAGAGAGAGAGAGAGAGAGAGAGAGAGAGAGAGAGAGAGAGAGATTCAAACGATGATCTTGTAATAATCGCGCTCTTATTAAGACAAATGATATCGTTAATTCAATACATGTATAACAGAACAGTAACTCAATATTGCTCTCATTAATTGATATTACAGATTTATTTGATTCATTTAAAGCACGCAATAATTAAAAATTAAACATATCTTTAAATAATGTTATTTTCAATTACTTCATTTTATGCTAATTCGGCGCTTAATAGATCTTATATATCTATGCCATTTTGCTTTATTACATTCTGCGTCGGATGCAAATTGTAGTAATGTAAACTGTAATAATTGAGTTTATCATATGCGTAGTTATCAAGCACATATAATTTTTTTTTTATTTGAACATATTTTATTGAGAAACTCAACAGGATTGGGCAACAGGCATAGCCTATATATGTAGGCCCTCTCCCAAATACAAAGGTCAAAGTACTTGGAATCAAGGGGAGGGGCCAACAGTGTCTGTCCCCCACCTTTGATAACAATATCCACTTTTTTGTTATTTTGTTTGTTTGGTTTTTTCTTATGTTTTCTGCCACACTCAACAATTTTTCAGTTATCTGGTGGCGCCCAGTTTTTGTTGGTGGAAGAGAGAAACCAGATACAATGTACCCGGGAAGAGACCACCGACCTTCCGAAAGTAAATTGGGAAACTTTCTCACTTACCGGCGCGAGCGGGTTTCGAACCCGCGCCGACAGATGCAGAAGTGAGAGGCCGTTATTTTGTAATGCAAATAAAAAAATATATTGGGTGACAACCCCCTCCCCCCAAAATTGACCCCAGCTTGAAAGTTCTGATATAATAGTAGAAAACACACACCACCACCAATTAAGAAAATGAAGATATTATGAGGCACTCATAGTAGAGGACTCTAACCACCCCATCCCACCCCCAACAATGGAAGAAAATAAAGTGTAGGGGGAAATTATTGAGGCAGTCAAAATAAAAGACTCTTGTAACCCTTCGCCCCCACATTAGGACTTTGAACATCGGATAAAACATTTTGGTTTGTTTGGGTTTTATGTTTTATTTTATTGATGTTTTCGTTCATCTTTTTAATTATTATTTTGAATGGCAAGAAATTTTAAAGATTCCAATTTTCCATTTTCTTTTCTTCCTGTTGTACCCCCCACGCCATGAAAAATGACGATACATGTCTGGTTATTACATGTACATTTTGCTTTTCAACACATGCATGCATACTAATTGTATGGTGTAGAATTGCACCCTTTACCAAGTTTTACTTCATTTACACAGTGTAAGGAATGGTAAACCAAAAACACAAAACAAAATTCATAAAGGCCAAGATAGTTTTAAGCGTAGGAACTTCATTCACGAATACATAAATACATGTATTCAGAAAAATCGCATGCATGCATTGCAGGACTATAGCATATGTGTGTTTTAACGTTTCTGTATCATGCCATAATGATTATTTTCATTTCGGAGATCTGGCGCAATGGATATATTCTGAAAATAGACATACCGTTGTACGTCGAAATTTCAAATTCAAATGTATCCGATAAGATGTTAGTATTCATAAATTAGTAAAATTCGTGTTGAGGTTTTTTTTTTTTATATGATACAGTGTCAATCTACTGCAATGCATTAGTAGGATATGCAAAAGGCAAGAGTATCAACATTTTTTAGTATCGATATCTGTATGATCACGAAAAAACATTATAATGTATATCCGAATTCATATGCCGATTTAGATATCAATAAAAACAAAGCTGCATAGTTTGGGGGAGGGGGTTCAAATGAGTCTGATGAAATTAAAAGAAGGAACCCCACATTTGCATTCAAACTAGATGTACTTCAAAATGATTTTATTTCTGCTCTGACTGAAAGCATGATTCTAAATTCGGGAACGAATCTTGCATACAAAATAATCAAATGGGGAACACATAAATCCGAGCTCCTTTGGAATTTAATGAAATGCAGATATGCACCTTTCTTTCAACACGAATTGGTGTTGTTTCAGGCACGTATACAGGGGGTTGGGGTGGGCAGGGAGGCTGAGCTGGTCTGCTCTCCCCACTTTTTTGACAATTTACTTTTTTTCGTTATTCTAACATACAAAGTCAGTATTTTCTACATGCACAGTTAAAACTGATATTTTTTTTTTATTTGTAATGAATTCAATTATAAGCATCAACTCCTGTAAGTTTTTAATATATTGTCAATAACAAATTTTTAAATAGCTGAAAATTTTTAATGCTTGTAAGCTTACCATTATATCAGTGATCAATTTTCTTTCCTTCTGTGAAATGATATATTGTACATCGAAGTAGGACAGTCTCTCTCTCTCTCTCTCTCTCTCTCTCTCTCTCTCTCTCTCTCGTCCAATCAATGAGTATGGACATACGGCGACCGTAAATAATTATGTGGTTCCCAAAGAAACAATAAAACTATATTTTCGTTTATACATTTCCTTTTTTATATGTGTCTATGTGTAATCAACTGTTTATTATGGATTGCAAATGTAATACCCGAATTTTTAAACAGATGTACTGTATATTTTCGATCATTATTCCCTTATTTGTATATCCAAGTTTGTATATGATCATCGATAAATTTTGAATTGAGCACGCAATATATCCAACCAGATGCTCAGTGTATATGATTAGATTCCCGATTTCAATAAACTGCAAAACCTCGACCAGACAAGCATTGAATACAGGAAAAATTTTCGACTCTGACATCTCCCCCGATTGAATACACCCCGTTTGGCACGGGTGAAGTGTGTCGCAGTCTGTATAATGGAATGACAACTTGTTGTAAACAAATCAAATGGAGTTTATCATTTTGTTTCGTGGATTTATCAGAATAAAGAGAATCTAATATTTTCGGTAAGTGCACATCTCCGATACCTGTTGAATAGACGTCCGTATTTGATACGAGTTTTTTTGGCGAATATGCCACGTGCATTACATATTATGCATATGGCATGGACCTGTATTTTGCAAGAATTGATATAAATAATATATTTTATGCTCTTTGCTTATTCCATTCTATCAGTATGTAATTGGCAAATGATTTCTCCGCATTTATTTCATAAGAAACTGCAAATACTTGCATGCAGTTGCAAGTATGCAAGAAAAGCTTCTTTTTTTTTTTTTGCATCTTTTCTAAATTATCTAAACTTTTGGAATGTTGCATTGCTATACAATAAATATTTTGTAATTTTGAGCAAAGCATGTTTTAAAATGTTATTTTATTTGTTTCGCATTCCCTATATATTACTATCGGAGATGTGCACTGGTCGAGTCCACCTAGAAAAATCACTCAGGTGTGACAATCACATTTGGAGTATATATGGGTAGAGTAAATTAGGCTACCTGAGAGAAATATGGCGGATAAGATGAGAAAGGTGTACGTATTTATTAATTCATGTCAGCTTTAATATGATAGATGAAACATTGACGATTGAATAAAGGAACTGGTGAATGCACGTCATCTCCTTGATCTTCATAAAGAGTTCATACGATCAATCTTTTATCAACGTCAAGTGTTAGACAAGTTCTACTTGCCTTCGCTAACTCTATAAACATTTACAACATGCTGTTCATTCGTCAATCTGGTGTGTAATTTTTTAAGAAAAGAGCAGAATGAACTACAATATGCATTCTGCCTAATTAAAGACCTACAGGTATAATTGAAGACCTACGGTAAGCTATAAACATAATGTACATCAAAAACTAATATGATTTTCTCATTAAGCATGTCTCAAATAACTAATATAAACAAAAAGGTTTGATAAAAATAGGCTTTAAAGTGTATTTTCAAAGCTCGGTAATGGGAACTATTTTTTCTCTCCTTGATGAAATAGCGCAAGAACGATAACTCACATAATTGTCATCACTACAAATCAGCTGTTCAATTGATAATCATTTCTTTTATATTTTTTTTGTTGATCAGAAAAATGTTTTAAAATTGTATATCAAAAAACTAAAAGAAATGATGAACAACTGAAGAACTGATTTGTAGATATATATTTACATGAATTATCGTTCTTGTGCTAGGTCGTCAAAGAGAAGAAGAAATTGTCCCCATACCGAGCTTTATAAATAGACTTTTCTTATTTTTATTAAAATTGTTTGTGTTTATAATATATTTGAGACATGCTTAGTCAGAAAATCATATTAGTTTTTAATGTATATAGCCCAATTTTTTGTAGGTCTTCTATAAGTCTTCCGTAGGTCTTCAACTACCAGTAGGTCTTCAACTACCCGTAGGTCTTCAATTAGGTATGCCCTTCTACTCATGTAGAAACGTCATCAGTTTTGGGTAAAGGTCCACAACTTTTGACCTGAGTGTGACACTCAGTGCCGTGATAGTCAGGGTTCTTTATCATGGCAACACTTACCTCGACGTGGGACCTTCGTTCATATCCGAAACACACGCATATAATATGCTAGAAATTGAATATAAGCTTAATTATGATTTACATATACTAGAAAAATGGTCAAATAAGTGGCTACTTTAATTTAATCCATCCAAGATTAAAGCTGTTTATTTTTCGGAAAAAGATAAGTCTATTTTACCGAAACTATTTTTTCAAGGGGATAGATTGGCAATATAATAGATTGGAGTGTGTTCCAGTCCATCGTCATTTAGGCTTATTATTGTCACATAACCTCAGTTGGTCTTTATACATTGATTCCATAGTTGATAAATCTTATAAAAAATTAGGGCTTTTAAAAAGCTTAATTCAAAATTGGTAGAAAACATCTGTCAAAATTGTACATAGCATTTATTAGACCTACTGTTGAATATGCTTCATTTGTTTGGGATGGCTGTTCTGTTCACGATACTGATAAGCTTGAAAAAGTACAATTATGTTCAGCTAGAATTGTTACTGGTCTTCCTATTTTTGCATATAGAGAATCACTTTATTCAGAAACAGGCTGGCAAACTTAACAAAGTAGACGTTATATCGCAAAAATGACTACCATGTTTAAAATTTGCAATGGTAGTGCCCCTGATTATTTTAAGTGAAATTATTCCACATAAACATGAAAATATATTCCTTTATAATACTAGAAACAAAGATCAATTTTATATTCCAAAATGCAGATTAGAGTTATTCAAAAAATCATTTGTACCCGACTCTGTACAACAAAAAATCATTTGTACCCGACTCTGTACAACAATGGAATTTATTACATGTATAAACCAGAGAAGCCATCTCAATCAATTCATCCCGCAAAAAATATAATAACAGACATTACAAGACCACCATCATATTAATCTTTTGGAAAACGATATATCAACATTATTCATACAAAGCTAAAACACAACTGTATTATGATCTTTATAAACGAAATATTACCAATTCACCGCTTTGTACATGTGGACATAATAATGAAGGTGTGTATCATCTCTTTTTTGCTTGTAAAAATTACTCCAGAGCTAGAAATCTTTTTGATCGCGTTTTCATGCTTGACTTGGTTAATATTGATATAAAATTGTTATAATGCGGTGTTGTCAATTTGCCACTGCAAACTAATATCAATATTTTTTCAGTTGTTCATAAATTTATAGAAGAAACTTGTAGATTCATTTAATCATTGTACATTTTACCTGTTAATTATTACCTTGCATTACATATTGTAATATTTTAGGAGATGGACTTTTAAGTTGTTAGAACTTGTTTCCGATCCTTTTGATTTCATCAATGAAATATGCTTAAAACAAAACAAACACGCGTGACGTTCCCTGCTGGTGTGGGACGCTTGACATAGAAACAATCAGTTTTCGGTTATAACCTGGGACTCATTCGGCAAACTTCGGCATATTCCGGTACTCTACATCTAGCCTCGGATGTATGACGGTAAGTAATATGTATATATACGCCTAACATTTGTAATGCGGTCGTCGATTTACTCTGTCGGAAAAACTTCCGCATTCAGAAAGTAGTGATCAAAATCTGTTTTTTAAAAAAAATGAATTTATCGAGTTTTCCTTAGAAAACTGCCCTCTATTTTGAAAAAGAAACCCATAAATCTCAAAGAAAAATAGTTACAAACATTTAGAGTGTCTTTAAAAAAGTATGTTAAAATGGACTGTATTTCGCGAGAGCTGTCAGTAGCTCCAATTGATCAGTGACCAATCGGAATTCCTCGAATGACTCGCGCACTCGATATATGTCGAGTGCGCGAGACATTCGAGCAGTTCCAATTAGATCAGTGACGTTAAACGTGTTGTTCCACGTCACTGAGTACGCACTATGGCGGTAAACATCATACATCCGAGGTTAGATGGAATCGACCGAGGTGATCCGAGTGACCTGGGACTCTCTTAGTGTTACTACACACACGATAAAAGTAATTGAAACCTAATAAAACCTGTAGTGAAGATGTGATTTTGAATGATTTATTCATAAAATGTGAGGACATTTTCTTGCCATCATAGCAAGATTTGTTTTACGAAATTTTTGAGTTTAGTATATTTCCTCACGCCTAGTCACATCATTGTATAATTCCTTTTATCTAAGAAGAACGAGGCAAACGAAACAAACAGATATATTAGTATTTCTCTGATCAGTGGTTTCGGGAATCTATTTCCTAGCGTTCTTGATGATATATTGCTCGACTGGGGAAATAGCATGGCATTTCAAAAGATGTGCAGTTTGGTTTTAGAGATGGGCTTCAATTTTTGCTCTGCAAA
This sequence comes from Ostrea edulis, assembly GCF_947568905.1. Classification (NCBI taxonomy): domain Eukaryota; kingdom Metazoa; phylum Mollusca; class Bivalvia; order Ostreida; family Ostreidae; genus Ostrea; species Ostrea edulis. Next base: position 66,839,098 of record NC_079167.1, read on the forward strand.
CTATCATTGAACGGTCTTTGACTTGTAAGAATCGATTGTGTAGTTGCTTGTTGTTTTAAAAAGCTTTTTTCCCCAATCGATTGGACTAAAATATGGAAGAAAATTGCTAAATAAGGCGTTACAAGGAAATATCTTTGAAGTCATGTGCTCAGTCTGTTTGAATCCCCATGGGCACGAATTGTGCTCCTTTTTTAGCTGACCTGTTTTTATATTCCTAGGAAGCAGAATTTATTCAAAATCTTCTACGTGAGAAGAAAAAATCTCTTGCTGTGGCCTTTAATTCGGCATTTAGATATATCGATGATGTATTATCTATTAACAATAATATTTTTCATTCATATGTCAATTCCATATATTCCAGAGAACTCGAAACAAAAGACACCACATAGTCGTCCACTTCTGCTTCATACTTAGATATTTTATTGAAAGTAGATATTAACGACAAACTAACAACTCAAATTTATGACAAACGAATGATTTCAACTTCTCCATCGTCAACTTTTAATATTTATGTACCAATATTCCATTATCACCTGCATATAGTGTTTACATCTCTCAACTGATTCGATACGTAAGAGCTTGTTCTGCGTATGGTCAGTTTTTAAATCGGAGCAGGCTACTGACAAACAAGTTGATGGTGTAGGGGTTCCAACAGTCTAGTTTAAAATCAGCATTTCACAAATCATGTGGTCGTTATAACGATCTAGTTTGCCAATACAACCTATCATTGGGTCAAATGCTGTCTGGCGTGTTTCATGCCGATTGTTAGGCCGTTCTTAGCATACTGATTTTGACTATGGATAACTCCGTTTACCTGATCAAGATATAGGTCTCACGGCGAGTGTGACCGGTCGACAGGGAATGCTTACTCCTTCTAGACACTCGATCCCACCTCTGGTATATCCAGGAGTCCGTGTTTGCCCACCTCTTTATTTTGTATTGCTTATAGGAGTTATGATATTGATCACTGTTCGTTATCTTCGCCTTTCATGTAAAATACCATGGAGTGCTCAGCGATTTTTTCCCCAAAACGAAATGATACTTTTACAAGGAGCAAGGAGAGGTTTTATCACCACTTTTGTTCTCGATGTATGCATATGTATGATATTAAAATTAATTTTACAAAGGAAACTGTCCGAGTGTTGATTTTTAACTAATTATATTTCTGTTCATGTACGCAGATGATATGGTTAAAAATGCTGAATCACCACAATATTTATAGAAAACGTTGGATACCTTACAGTGTATATGATTATTGTAACGAGTGGAAATTAGATTTCACTGTCAAAAAAAATATAATAATAATAATAAATAGATAAAAAAAAACAGCATAAAAAACTCGTTGGTAACTAGAAACGGAGGGAATTATGTAAAACAGGAAAATGGGCTTAATTGTCAATAGATTGATACTGTCAGTGAATTTTATTTGGGTGTTTTACTTAGTTCAAACGGGAATTTTTTTTGAAACCCAGAAGCATATTGCTATATGGAAAGAAAAACAACATATCTTTTGTATTGTAACTATACATGTACTTATTAGTAGGATTACTTATGCATTGTTTTTCTCACTCTCCGTTATGCAATGTTTTACTACAATAAGCTGTATAAATGCTTGTGCGACAAACAAACAAATAAAATAACAGACCGCAGACTGCAGAGAAAAAAAAACTATGAATATCTTATTAGGTAATTAGGTCTTAAGCTTGTGTGTAAAAATGCAGACAAGAAAATATCGCTGAAATTACGATGGAAATATGGTTAAAGAGACGGAAGGGTTACTTAGGACAGGTGCTTCGATGACAGATTACAGGTTAGTGGAGACCAGTTGTACATTAAGGCAAGAAGAAGAAACAAAAAAGTACATGTACACGTATATTGGTAATATATAGACTTAATTATTAACACATTTAAAAAGAGATGTATGGCAATGCTGGTTATAGTAATCCTTTTCACAGAACAAAGGATTCGACCCGGCATTGGCTGTTTATGGCCTAGCGAATGTGGAAAAAATAAACACTGATTTGTAATAAATCTGAGTGTTTATTTCTTCTGTATAGGACAGATACCGTTCAACGATGGGGGGCTTAAACATGACCGGATGCTGGTAATAGTACACTAAGTGCTAAAATCAACAAAAGACTATATATTTCCGGGAAAATCGCCGATTTAGTCAACCTTGAGGTCAAATTTATTTAATATCGGGTTATCGACGGCAAAATATTAAATTAGAATATGAAAATTCAAACATTTGAAAATAGTTTTGAGTGAAAAAAAAATGCCGTCAGGAACCCGCTATATCGAAATTAAATTAATTAAGAATTAGCGGTAAGCGCTAAAACTGTCGTCTGGTCATCGGCGTCGTCGCGTCTATAGAAACAGCGATGCATTTCACAGCAACTGATTAACACGGTGCAATCCGCAATCCACTTTCAAGGTAAGTTCATTGATAGATTATACTTTAATAATGAGACTATTCAAAATGTCTTACATTTACACTGTCATGTGAAGGAGATGTTTATAGTTCATTTAATATTCTGGGTTAAGTTGATAAATATTTTTCCCACATCTATGTATTAGCCTTACATTTGTTAGTAGAAGTAATATACAGAGCCTATCATATCGCTAAGAATAAATATAACTTTTCTAATTTAGAATGATTACATCATTAAATGCACTGCGTTCCTATTGAATTTACTATCTTAAAATATAGGCCTATACATATATACGATCTCCCTAACCAAAATCAGCGACATTATGCAGCATGTCGAATGTAATACATTCCGAGAATGTTGTTGTACATTACTGTCACTTTAATACTACACTACTCTGAGTTACAAACTTCCAAAATATGTCATGCTCAATTTTTTTTTAATTTCTTTATAACTTCTGCCGCGGATCCTAATCTATGACGCAATTTGTTAATATACTTCACATGAATTTATCGTTACGAGTTAGTAAAATGTAAAATCAAATTTTATATATCCGCATGTATAACACATTGACTAAAATCAACTTTTGGTGTATAAAAAGGTTTATAATAATATCTTGTACATTAAAAAAATATATTACATGACAACTATGTAAAATAATCTTTATTGAAAGACTATGTAATCACCATAAAGGGCGATAAATCTGTATGAATCACACGGACAGATCCCCCTGCTCAAAAAAATGTATTTAACAAAATAATTGTGCAATATGATACTGTATAATTATATAGTGTGTTGTAACATGTAAAACAAAAAATCTGCAGTTTTGTCTTCTTGTTTTTTTTTTCTTTGGTAACTATAATTATAATTTCAAAGAAAATTACAAAAATGCAAATAATTAATGCATGCATTTGAGTACCTGAAAGGAAATATGGACAGAATATTAATCAATAATTTTCAAGAACAAATTAAATATATGAAACATCTCTTTCCTGAGTAGGTGGATATATTTTTAAATCTAATTGATGGAAAAGGGTAGTTTGAACAATTAATTCAATTAACATTAATCATTAAGGCCTTTAGTTAGTTTAAAGCAAAGCCCTGGTGGGAGTTCAGTGGGCAAAGCCTTCCAAAGCTCTAGGATTTTGAGGGTTTTTAACTTTTTTACTTTTATAGGTCATACTTGCTATAAGAAAAAGGGGGGGTGGAAACAACCCCCCCCCCCCCCCCTCCTGTAAAGTAACATAGAGAAAAAATATGTAAAATGAAACAGATTTTATTTGACATTTCAGATGCCTGGTAAGAAATCTTACAACTGTTGTAATTGTCCACGCGTGGTACGACAGAAAGACAGATACAGCATTGCAAGAAAATACAGAGTCGTTATCTCCAAACTATCTGGGAGAACACCAGGTGACGATGACTTCTTATGCAACAGATGTAGGTGCATGTGTGCACGTCACATAAAACGCAAAGGTCATAGCATGGCGAGCACGACAGATTGTCAAGGTGAATCCGCACCATCAACATCATCTACAACTTTAACACCTCAGTTCAGTCCACCATCAGTAACTCTTCCTTTTCCTTGCACATCAAGAGGACATGCTGCATGTTGCATCTGCAAAAGGCCAGGACCAAAGCTAGTTGTGGTTCCAGTGGGATTTCGTCATCGAATCTTTATCACCAAAGAAGTCATAATTCCTGCTGGAGCTCGTTGCTGCCCAAAACACCTGCAGAGAGACATTGAAAGTTTGAACCCAACAGCGAGAACAACAAAGTTCAATAAAACTTCAATAACTGAGCTGATCAAGTTCTTAAGAACTGAGATTATACGAAGTGAGAAAGCAAGGCTAGATTTTGACAGTGAAAATCTTACAGACACTGAATATGTAGATCTCCTGGGGATATCAAAAGCTTCTTTCAATGACATGATGCTGTTTATCGAGGGGAAAATCAAAATAACTCCTGCTAGAACTACCAGAACCAGCCTTGCAATCTTTTTGCTAAAATTGAGAGGAGGGGAGTCAAACAAGATTTTGTCCACATTGTTTAATATTTCCAAATCCAGTATACAAAGAAGTGTGCGAGCTGTCCGCAATATATTGATGACTGGAGGTTTTGTCACAGAAAACCTTGGATTTGGTCACATAACACGAGAGGAGATAATCAATAAGCATACGCGACCCCTTGCCCAGACACTTTTTGGTGATGACACAACTCAGCAAGCCATACTTATATTGGATGGAACGTACATCTACATCAACAAAAGTGGTAATTTTAGATTTCAACGTCAATCCTACAGTCTCCACAAAGGCAGGCCACTTGTGAAACCTATGGTCATTGTGTCATCGACAGGCTACTTTGTTTCTGTATTAGGCCCTTATATTGCAAAAAACAATGATGCCTCCATACTCAACCACATTTTGAAAAGAAATATCGATGACATACAGGGATGGGTTTGCGAGGATGATGTATTTGTGGTGGACCGTGGTTTCAGAGACTCCTTGGATTACTTGGAGGAACTAGGTATCAAGGCACAGATGCCATCCTTTATGGCTCATGGAGACAGGCAGATGTCAACTGAAAGTGCAAATATTAGTCGATTAGTGACAAAGGTAAGTCTTATTTTTCATGTGAATTTTAGGTTTATTTTGCAATGCAAAGAACTTAGTTACAGAAAAATATATCTTCATAATATATTTATGTAAACATATTTTAAAATCACAGATAAGATGGGTGGTTGAGTCAGCGAATGGTAGGATAAAGCAATGGCGTTACCTTGGGAAAATCCTGCCAACGAGCCAGGTTCCGTACATTGGAGATTTTGTTAGGATTGTTTGTGCCATCAGTAACAGGTATATTATAATCAATTCCAATAACTTGCAAATAAACATGCATCTCACAATGAAATCCTGTAAAGAGATGAAATTAAAATGAAATCATAATACCATGACCTAAGTAATTAGATACACTAAGTATATTGATACTTAAAAAACCCAGAATGTTTATATTCAGGTTATGCTTGATTTATCATTATAGGTACTTGAAAAGTATTTCTAATGGTAATGCTGAAGATGACCAGATCCTTGGTACAAAAATGATTTACTTATCAAAGCAAATCAACACCCTTCGGCAGCATGTTGAAGAAAACAAATTGGAAAGACGATCAGCTTGTTGGGAGGAAATGGATGATATCACTGACTTTCCAAACCTGGATGAAGAGCAACTGAGGTCTCTGACATGTGGCACGTACCAGCTGAAATTATCCCCAAGCTATGCCCAGGAACATATTGAAGGAGATTGTGCCATTCATGTCCACAAGGAGGAGCCAGGTCTAGTACGAATCAGAATGCAGAGTCGTCATGTGTCATCCAGGTCCTACCTTCTGTGGATAAAGTATGCAGAGGGTGCAATAATTGCATGGTATTGTAAGTGTAAGGCTGGTGCTCGTGTTGTTGGCATGTGTGCACACATTGCAGCCATTCTATGGTATGTGGGGTATGCACGGCACCAACCAGCGGGGCGAATAGGTGTGCGTGATTGGGGGGAGTTTCTGGAAGATGCCACTTTGGTTGATGAGTCTGAGAGTTCCAGTGAAGGCAGTGAAATAGAAGAGTAAAACAGTTGTACCAGAGAAGAAGATATTGATTGCTGAGAGAGAGAGAGAGAGAGAGAGAGAGAGAGAGAGAGAGAGAGAGAGAGAGAAGAGATATTGATTGCAGAGAGAGAGAGAGAGAGAGAGAGAGATTTTGTATCATCTTATAAGTTGTTTTTATTTCAAACATCATTATTTCCTATATATTCAACTTATATTTATTTGGAAGATTCCTTCATCTCACTTTGTGATCATAAGATGATACAATCAATTATTTTTATATTAACATGAGTAATTAAAACAATTTTCATACTCTTATCCAGATCTACTTTGTCAGTTTATCATAATTGTTAAGCAAGCATTGCAATACATTTTACATTTATCAGATGTGATATTTGGCAATTTCAGTTGCTCACATTGGGGTACATTTTATATTTCAAAGAATGCAGTCTGATTTAAGTGAAAGATTGGGAACCTTTACTTTGATGTATTTGCCAAATAATATTAACTGATTTCATATGAAAGACGAGATGACTATTGTCATAATTATTGAAAACATTTTTGCAATGCTTGATAACAGTATATATTATATATATATTGAATTTAATTCTCCATGGAGAATTGCACAACTTGATATCTATATTTTAGGGGATGTTAAAAAATAATCCATTATTTCTTAGTTTGCAAACTATGAAATAATGGATTATTTTTTAACATGTCCTAAAATATAGATATCAAGTTGTGCAAGTTTGTAACAAGATCACTTGACCAATGCCTTTAGTCATCTACATCTACAATAGATGCTGAAATATGATATCATTATTAGGTGAAGTACATGTAACAGGAAAGGATAAAATATTCATGATGATTGGCGGGTGAAATTATAACTACTGCCCATTTATCATCGTCGGATACCCAAGTTTTTCATGCCCAATGTGCATGTCTATTCCCAACACTAGTTTACATTACTTAAGTACAGTCTGCATGACCATCACCAGGACCGACAGTTGAACTTGCCCCAAATGTAACATAGTATCTGGAATATGGAATCTTTTTGATAGACTTATCATAATACACAAGACAACAGTCCTAGCTTTATCAATAAAGGTTCCTGTGTACTTGGCACATTTATAGTTCATCCATGGCAGCAATGCTATGCAACATATACAGTGTACATATATCATATGTACATTAAACCACAGTGGACATATCTTCTGGATTGTGGGAAACAATATAAAAATAAGTGTGTATTTCAAACGATGTATTGATTACCAATCTTTATCAGAGCGACTGCAAATGTGATTTCAAAGAGGATTCATATTTTATACCCCCCCCCCCCCCCAATCATGCAGTAACTTGTTACAAATAAGTAGGGGATGCTATGTAGGAGTAACGATTACAATATATGACACATGCCAAACTTTAAAAAAAAAATCCGAAATATATAGGACATGATTGATCTGATAGTGAAAATCGCGCAAACTTTCGTATTTCACTAGGCCTAATTGTTATTGAATAAATTCACTTACATCATGATCATTAGTTGCTTCTGCATACTGGTTGTTCCACCAAAGTCTCGATTACCTCTTCACTGCTAATCTACTATTCATTTGCAATGTAATGAATGCTACGCGATCAGATGCCGTATCAGCTGCGTTCACATGCATCTGTTATAGAAATGCGAAAAAATTCGAGCTAACAGGAAGCGTCATAACACGGTATCCTTTTAATTCGTTGCCCTACTTTTCGGGCAATTTTAAAGCGAAACGTTAGCATTTACATCATTTATTTAAAATGCATAATTGTTGAATGAGATGTTAAATATTAGTTCACGCTAGGATGAAATAATAAAAAGTTCCATGAAGTATTATGCAAATGACAGTCAAAATACTAATACTGTGACATACTTCAATACACTCTCGGTAATATCGATCTACCTATACACGGTGTTGAATAAGTGTACATATATATCAAACTCTGTGGGAATATTAATAGAAAATGTTATCAGAGAGAATATTCAATTCTTTTATACATAATGTGCTGTTTGTAAATTTTGTATATGTGAGGTGCTGTATATATTACATATATATACTGATATAATGAAAGAGATCAGCACTTACACAACTTTGACGTTACATTGAAGACAGCTAGTGACAAAAAATGCCCTAATTTTGAAGACATGGTATTTAAATACTATTAAATATATAAAGAAAAGAAAAACGATTACAAATAGCACAAATCCTTGGTAATATTTCATATCAAAATCAATCATTTTTAAGACTAGGCCATAGTTGGTGGTTTGTGGGTCAAATCCTTTATATCAATAAAAACAAAAACAAAAAGGATATGTGTAATGAAGTTATGGTGATGGATATCTAAAATTATGCAGCAAAACATCACCATTTTAAAGTACATGTAATTCATTAAGAAAAAATGATACGTATGTGGGACTCGAAAGCTCGATCAACAGATTGCCAACCTAACGTTATAATCAACTGACCTACACGTAAGCAGATAAGCAGATAAAGGATGAAATATGAATGGATGAATGATAAATACATTTCTGATGTTATTTATATCCTGTTGCACACTTACGCTTGGAAGATTGTGAAGAGCATACATGCTTAAAGGGGTAGAATGTAAAAGATGAATATTGGTGTCCATCAAGAATTAGTTTCATTTGAGAACTAGTTGATGCCTACAGTATAGTGACGTCATCGCCACAAATCTAATTGTGCAGACGAGATGTTAGAATGTTGTTCTCATTCTAATCCACATCGTAATGCTAGATTTGAAGGTTTTGGAAGAAACATTGTCAACTGCAATGCAATGAAACTCAACAAGAGCGCCTTGGACTTAAAGAGCACTCAGCCGATAGCTTACACCGATGTTATAGCAAACCAGGAGAATACCTAGATTTTCATTCCCAAAGTATGCAAGAAGTTTCATGGTCTTTAGAGGACGACGGGTACTCCATATTGATGTCTGTAGGTCAGAAACATTTGTAAAATTGCACAGGTTTTATCATTTTCTATGGGGAAGTTAATCTTTTTGGTATAGGGTATTGATATTTGTATGTTGTGTAGCTTTAAGGCCGCCCCCTATTCTATGACCCCGGAGAACCAAAGCAGATCCACAGCAGGGGTTTTAAGAATCAAACTTTGATATTACATCATAGATGAACAATTTCTTTAACTGGATCATGATGTTATAGGCTATAGTTAGCGTACAGCAGAGATATATAGACAGCCGTGGACCATCTTTTAGAAGCTTTCCAACAGCGGTACGATCATTATAGTTTGTGAAAGTAACATGCAAACACTCTGGGACAAATAGAGTATAAAGCATTCCAATAGCAAGGCTTATTGTATAGTCAGTATTAGTGTTCTAGCAAGTTGGCTCATTTGTGCTTTGTGGCCCATGGGTCTCTTGTTCAGGTTCCTCAACCCCACCAAAACATTCCGCTGACCTATATTCATTAACCTTTTGCTTCATTAAAAATTTCACAAAATTTCAATGACCCTTTTTCATCCTCTGTTCAGAAATACTCTCTTTGAAAACCAGAATTATCTATTCATAAAGATGAATTAAAAAAAACCAACACATCCATCGTATTTCTATCCAAGATTAACAACCTTTTAAGTCTAAATCAAGTGAATAAATGGTTTCATAAAGTAATTGATTATATGACTAGCGGAGGGAACTTCCTTAACACGCGAACTTCAAAAGGGGCCTCTAATCAAAGGGCAGATCACTCTGGAAATAAAAACTGCAAGATTCGCACCGTGTCATCCTGATGAAGCATCTCTCTTTACTTTACTATTCAATTCACTTTTAATAGCTGAACTTTCAAACCTTTAGGCATGATCATTTCCTGAATATCTTCTTGATTTTATGAACTTTTAAACAGAAGGTGTATCACTGAGAGAGAACTAAATACCCGAGTTCAATACCTTTATCTAGTACATATACTACTACTCGGAAATCTCTCTTTAACAACCAGCATACAATCATAGATTACAAACAAATTTTAGAGTAATAGATGAAAACAATCATCATTGAGAAAAGGAGCGTAGAATACACGTCATCATTTTCATCTTGATAGACAATAGGAGTACATACGATCAAACTTTATCGACATAAAATGTCAGATGTGTAGAACTCCTTAGTTCAACGTTTACTTTCCTTCGCCAATTCTATAAACATTTACAACGCGGCCAGTTCTATAAACATTTACAACGCTAATGCTGTTCTTTCGTCAATCTTATAGATAAAATTCTTACTAAAAGGCAGGACGAGCTACAATGTATACGTTCCTGCGAATATGACATTCAAAGATTAATAGAAGCAGGTATACTCGATTTTTTTCTTTCATTTTATACATGTAATGATAGGCTTCTTTCTTTCTAAACAAACGATTCCAGCAAAGACTAAAGCAAAAGCAACGACGATAAACACAGGAGAGAACAGTAGCAAACATAGAGGAAAAACTATGAATATCTTATTAGTTAATTAGGTCTTAAGTGCAAAGACAAGAAACTATCTATGAAATTACGCTGGAAATAAGGAGAAGGAATTAGGCTCACATAGGACAGGTGCTTAGATGACAGACAGCAGATTAGTGGAGATCAGTTGTGTATCAACAAGACGAATCTTTAAAAAAAGGTTATAACTCACAGATCAAATTGTCATCAATGAAAACTAAAAGGATGTGTGTGATAAAGTTGTGGTGTTGGAAATCTAGAAATCCAAATGTTTGAAAAAAAATCAATTTCAGTGTATTTTCCCCCCCAAAAAACCCAGTCTTACTCCCACGCTCGATCTATACAGATTGTCAGGTGACCTAACCAGATAACGGAGGAATGGAGGAATAAAAATACATATTTCTGGTATTATTTTATGCTCTAATATAATGGTGTATATCCGCTTGAAAGATTGTGACGATATACCATATGTATTTAAAGGAGTACAGTGTAAAAGATGAATATTGGTGTCCATGAAGATTTAGAATTACATGTAGTTATCTTAAAGCTTGTTGATGTCGGAATGTAAACGATACATTGTACTGGCGAGATGTTAGGATGCTGTTCTCATTCTAATCCACATCGTAATTGTAGATCTGCGATATATATATCAATAATACATCTCCCAATTATGATTTGAAATTATATTTTATCTGCTTTTTCTGAATTTTAGATGTCTAGATTTCAAAGGTCTTTGTGGATGTTTGAAATTTTTGTAGGTTGGGTTGCAACACTTATTTGAGGGCTATATCAATTAGCGGAAGGGTATATTAATTAGATCTCGTCCTATCTGCCTGTTGTATGATATGACTGATTAATCATACTGAGAATCGCCCCCCATTACCAATATTAAATACTGTCTATCAAGAAAATTTTGAACCTCCGTGACAAAACTTAAATCTCGATATTTTGACTAAATTTCATATTCTGCCATGTTTCTTTACATTGTATAGCAATATAAGTGTTTCAACAATTGTAATGTAATTTGCAATGGTAATTTAAACTTACAGAGAAGCTTAGTTAAAGCTTTAAAGAACGAGCTAATAATTCCTTAGCTATCGTGATATGTATAAAATCGCTCGGCTTTTCCCAACAGGATCCAGAAACAGCGATGTTCATGATGAAAATGTAGCGTAGCTGGACAAATGTGACAGGAAAAAAATCTATTTGCTGTCGTTTCCGTTCGTCTTTTTAATATTGGATATCTTAATGTGATCTGTTTTTATGTTATTTAAGTCTATGTAATTTTAGTGGAATAAAACCTTTTGATGTTGAAAAGGTATTTTATTGATCAAATATACTCTTTGATCTACAATCCAAAAATGTATGATAAGAACAACCATAAAAGATCAGATGACTACTAAGGATATACCTAAATATGTAAAATCGAAAAATAAAATTTAAAAGAGTACTACAAATCATACAAATGTACAAACTCGTTATCACTTAATACAGTGGAACAACTTTAACCTATAGCAGTACAAAAAGAATTGATGGCAGTTCAACATAACGCCCATCAAATACTCATGTTCTACAGGTTTATATAACATACATGTATAAGTCAAGTAAGAAAAACCAATATACATCCATTCTCGGTATCGCTTATAAATCAAAACAAAACCAATAAAAATATCAATAAATTCATATGCAAAGATGGGGTCATCACCCAGGACAGTACGGTGGGAAAACAAAACTTTTGCCAACATTTCTTTAATCTTTCGGACTTCTTCCTGGATGAAATTACGCAGAGAGGACGCTATCTATCAGCCAATCAAAATCAAGAACTGTTGAGGAATTAACATATAGGTATTCAGTATTGATAAAAATGATGAGGCTCATCACGGGTTAGCAATAAATTGTACAGTCGTCCACATAAAATCATCTTTTACACAAATTGCATATTTTAGAGGAAAAATTGCTTCAAATTAACACATACTATCCTATGTACACAAAAATGGCAATTAACTTTAGGAAATTTCAGATTTTGTTACAAGAGAAAGAGACAGGGAATGCAGACTGCGACAGTCAAATTGATATAACGACATAAACTAGTGTCCATTAACATTTTCTCTAAAATATTTTCAAGTTTTGGTACCAATAACTCGGTATATGTTTTCTTTGCAGTCGATCACAAAACGTGCATTCTGTGGACGACGCCATTTTTCTTGTCATGTGACCCAGAGTAGTTACAACATGTTATTACATTATAATACCATATGTGTATATTGCATCCGGGAATTTTTCTCGTCTTGACAGTAAAGGCTAAGCGATGTTTCGATTGGCATAAAATCTTCAGCATGCATGTAATATGTTATACAGGTCCCTGATACGAAATTATCTGCCCATTGGTTCCATATTGATTTTGGACTAGACTACTAGTATCTATTCTGCTGAAATCTGCAGATGCTGAACATGATTAGTATTAAACCTTGTCCATTAACTTCGCTTCTGTGATCAAACTCGGAAAAAAACTTAATAACATCCTTATCTTCCTACGTACAATTAATTACAGTGTCCTAGTCACGAATAAAACTGCAGTAAGGCATTGTCGAGGTCAAACATTCGTGCGTTTGGTCAACAAGCAGGTGGCACACATGGTATAGGTCTAACAAACTCAATTACCTCTGGTGATTTAAGAAAACATGGGCAAACGAGAATGAAATTGTAGATAGAATGACAAATCTGTACAGATACTCGTACAACCGTTATTGACAATTTGTTAGGTAATCTCTTTAAAATTTGCGATAAAAAAGAAAAGATTTAATGAATGTGCAATTTTTACAGTAAGTGAGAAAAGGAAATACTTGGCTTATGCAAACGCATCATTCCGTACAATCACAGTGTCCAATCTGTTCTGATTTAGTACATATATGTATATCCTCACATTGCAGCTGTCATATGTCTTATCATTACTCTAGCCTTTTCAATATAGCAATTATTATACTTTCAGACGCGTTGATCTTTATCTTCGCGATGTTTTCTCGTCTCAAAAAACTTGCAAATCTTGAAAAGTCTTTCTGCAGGCGTTGTAATATACTCTTTATCGTATCATATTTACATTTACCATTGATGTGTACATGTAAGTATCACACCTAGGATGTGTTAGCGTATTTCTCGATAAAAGCACTGATATTTCAAGTTTTAAAACATAAAAACTTATACGCTACTAAATTATACTTATGACCTGTACGCTAGTGGGAGTTGTACACAAGTCTGGGATGTGACGATTAAGATTACTATTCTGTTACCCTCAAATTAACTCATTTTTGGGATTTTTATGAAACTTAACTGCTGTAAGTGTATTTTTGAGCGATTCATGGCGGATTTTTTCTATTTCTTTTCCACTGCTCTAAAAATGAGAATATTTCTTTTGGCTTCCTCTTTCCTATTTTATTCCTTTATAATTATTTTTTTTTTAAATTCCCAACACTTGTAATCATAAATAGCAACAGAAATGTTTCGAGTTTTAGTACCATCTACCACTAATCAGATTATTTTCCTTCACGAACTTGGCTGGTCGCGTGCACATTTTAAAATGACTGCCCAGGGTAATGTTTGTGTCTTCTTGGAGGTTTCACAGCAAACATGAATATCCAACCCAAAGCAGGTATAATGATTTAAAAAGAGTGGATTTTACTGAAAATTTTTAACCACTAGTATATCTGCTTCCTTTTATCAAACATGACAATGATCTTCAAAGTTTTGTAAAAACTGGTAATCTGGGTTACAACAAAAAAATCGCTGCTCAGAACAGTATTCACTTGTCTCTGTTACTATCTTCAGCAATGGAGGTTAAAACTCGTCATTTGTCATCTTTATCAATCTTAAAAATCCTAGCACAATTTTTTTTTTATAGGATATGATTGATGATCGCTACAAGTCTACAACCATAAATGAAATGAGTGTACAGCATTTTCACGGTGTTTCCTGGGAATTTTAACCTATCCAATTGTCAAGATAAACTATTTTTCTTCACAGAAACATGTAATTCAGCGATTGAGCCGCGTCGTTAATATCAGACACTTGAATTAAGTCAACACCACTCATCCCATTAAAACAACACCTTTACGTATTTTTCTTCCCTCATATAATTAAACGGTTAGAGAATACACACTCATTCCTAATCTTATAACCTGTTCCAGGGTTAATCACATTTTTTTTTATAGCAAGTGAACCCCACTAAGTTTACTACTGATAGTAACAAGTTATTCAATTTTAGAAGAAATGCTATTTTTGCAGATAATACAATGATATTGACATTTTCAGCTGCTGAGAAAACATGGTTTATTGATATTTAAACTTTGATGCACGGTATATACAGCACAAAGGTCGTGATCAGGGCTACAGATCCCTAAATTAACAAAAACAAATATGTTCAAAATAGAAATGTTTTAATCTGTTTTATTTAGATGTAAGTCTACCAGTATCTTATTTTCTCCTAACTTCACAGAGAGAGAGAGAGAGAGAGAGAGAGAGAGAGAGAGAGAGAGAGAGAGAGAGAACTTGGAGTCAGAGAGAAGATTTAACTATACATCAGTTGCTATGCACTTTAGTTGTCATGACAACGAGTCGAAAACGTATTATTGAAGTATTACGAATCTGCTGTGTGACTTTCTGGAGTAAAATAGATTATCAATGACTATTGATTCCTACAGAGTAGAATACAAATAACATTCAGTGTCACAGACTATATCAGGAAACTTTAAGAAAAATTGTCAATGAGAAATGTTGCCATTGAAGTGAATTAGCAAAAATGAATTTGACAAAATGCCATGACATTTTTCCTTTTCCATAGCATGCATACATGTATTAACAAAATTACATTGAAAGAAAGTTGTATTAGATTTATATCCCATAATGAGATTGCGGTCACATATTGGTAAAACTGTACCTTAGCTGCCATTGAAACAGGAAATAAATCAAGATAATAATAAAATTAGTAATAATAATAAACATCAAGCAAAACACCATAGCAATTTAAAGTTCTGACCTTGATGTCAATGATAAAATGATTTATTTATTGGAAATATGTTGATACATGTAATAGGTGTAAGCATAAATCAGAACATTTTGATGAATATTTTTAGATTGACAAAAATAGTGATCAAATTAAACATGAATTTGATTCAAATGTCTAAAACAGCATATAAGAATTGCAGTTTTGAGGCCATTTTAACAAAATTCAAGTGCTGTAATTTGTGACGTCATGATGACATAGATATAATCAACGGAAGTTCTAAAACATTTGTTTTCATTCATGCAATGTCTTCAGTATCAACCACTGAGAAACAGTTTGAGAGGGGAAATCAGGCATAGCAAGACTCTTCTTTTTTTTAAAATATAGTCTAAAAGGACAAAAGTGAAATATTAGGATATAATTCATTCCATGATTTCTTAATTTCTTAATTGTGTCCAGAAACAGGGGAGGGGGGGGATTTACATACAATTATACAGGGAGGGGTAATATATTTCAACTTTTGAACATCAAAGAAAATGTACAAGCCCCCTTATTTAGGTACAAATATTTTATATACCAAACATATATATATATATATATATATATATATATATATATATATATATATATATGTATATATTCCAAAATATAAGTAAATGTCCACACAAGTAATAGTATAATAAAGAAAAATTAGAACGCCGAAAATAACTAGAGTCACTTTCGGCGTTCAATTTTTTTTTTAAATTATATATATATATATATATATATATATATATATATATATATATTCCCGTGCATCCGTTTTTTGTTTGCGTCAAGTGTTTTAATAACTCTAGCATTTTATTATTCTATTTATCAGTTCTAAACCCTCAGAAAATGTGGTTAAGCAGTAAATGTAAATATATTGCACTAAAGTGATAATGAACCTGTTATTCCTTAGCTTTCCACACGCTAACAGAAAATGATATTGTACAGATATCATATTTTATGTTCCCCTTAGTTCAGTATCATTCATTACCAATGTATAGAAACTTATTTATAGATCAAAATGAAAGGTATCATGAAAGGGTCATCCTAAACACAGAAGAAGATCCCGTTTGTATTTATATCACTAGCAATCAGGCAAAAATATATTTGAAATTTTAGAGAAACTTTACTGATAGACAGCCAATCAATGTTATGATATGGATGTTTAAGAAAGTCAGAAATATTACCTCTAGGTAAGGAAATTATTGTGTTTACCGAGTGGCTCTTCGTCCATTCCGCGTGTGACGTAAATAACGCTCTTTAGTAAGGACCACACAGCCAGTTAAATCGATATCGCATTTACATTATGTGATATCATTTCGAATTCTGAATCAAAATTTTCAAAAATAACCGGCAGCTCATAGAGTTCCATTTCATTGTGTAAAACATTAGTCTCATTATTTTAGCTATAGGAAGTATATTGATACAGATACATATTACTTTGTTATCATAATAACAATATAATAGATAATAATTAATATATCATTATCATACATTTAATAATTATATAGCGCTTTATCTAATTCAGACAATAACTTTAAAGCGCTTTACATGTAAAACAATAGAAACAAACTATAACAAAGAATAATAAAGACATAGAAAAAGGCATAAAATGATACTAAAACTGAGTTTTTAAAAATAAAATATTACATATTGAATTATTATTCATCAGAATACAAATTAACACAAATAATACAACTAACACAAATCGATGTTTTAATCTCACCATTTTATAATTCAAATGAATTTTCATACGTATTGGACAACATATTTTTGGCAGGAGATCGCTATTTCGTGAGATGAATTGTTCTATGAGGATATAATACATTGATGCCTGCGTCATTACAAGAAAACTCGTTCGATCTTCCTATACGTCATAGACCGCGAGAGCCAGAGGGATATTGTGCTTCATAGCTCCAATCGGATGCTCCTAAAGGTCATTACAACATTGAAGGGAATCTATCAATTCTTTTTGATTTGATGTATCTATACATCTGCGGAAGCTCCGTTTACCTGATCAGGATATAGGGTTCACGGCGGGTGTGACCGGTCGACAGGGGATGTTTATTCCTCCTAGGCACCTGATCCCACCTCTGGTGTGTCCAGGGGTCCGTGTTTGCCCAACTATCTATTTTGTATTGCTTATAGGACTTATGAGATTGATCACTGTTCGCTATCTTCACCTTTCATTAATGCGCCAACTGAAGATGGTGAGTTTACAAAAGCAAGTATGGGGTTTGCCGAATCTTTACCATCTTCCAATCATAGCATATTATTTAACAACTGCCAAAACGGTAATTAAACCTCCTTCTAGTAAAATTATAAAACAGATCGGACTAAATCTTGTGATCCTACATAGTACGTAAATGTGTGCATGGTAAAAATTTATAAGTTCTGCAAACGATATTGTGTATCAATTTATGTCAACCTGTTAAACAGGACGGATTCGTGTATTTACATGTATACAACAATTCTCAACATTGAAGATTATTGACTCACACAAATCCGCTCTGAACTCACATATCATGTAAAATTGTTGTGTACTTATCAACATTCATCCTTGAAAGCAATAAACATTTGCTTTATTCTTTTGCTACTCACTATGTCCTTAGTCATATGAAATTTTAGTACACGCTACTTTAATTCAAGCTTCCTCTTCCTGCAAACGTATTTACCAAACTTGATACATAGTTATGTTGTCCCTGTAATAAATTGCAAGAAATCGAAATCCACGAGCTTTGAAAAGACTTGTGTATTTCATATGATGTAATCAGAGTTTACCGATATTACAATATGGAACGAATCGTTATCACACCTACCTCCTCTTCAGTAATTAATTGAGAACCTTTGACGACAAGGTGTCCTGTACTAATAGTACAAGATTTATTCATCAAAATTTCAGCTAATGTTGAATAATCTACTACATTTTACACTCCAACTCAATGTTAAACTGAATTTCGATAAAAGAAATCACTTTCCAATCGAAGTAGGCCTATGTTAAGTATGCCATTAGAATACGAGTTAGAAAGTTGACTTGCTGAGTGAAATCTTATTCATGTATTTAAAATACAAAGGAAAGAAACCTATGATTTATTATTGTCCTTTTGTCCTAGGCTTCTGCACTATAAACTGATTAACTTTTAAAAGTTTCACGGTAATATAAACTGATAATAAAGTTAAAGGTTTATAGCGTGTATGAAAGTCCCCCCCCCCCCCTTCCCGAAATAACGAAAAGACGTCAGGGTACAAACAACATTTGGATACTTCAGTTATAGAAATTGTTGCATTCCGACTTCATGGAACATTAATAACATTAATATGTTTTGCACTGCGTATTCCATGACGTGCAGTTCTCTAATGTTCCCTCTCAAAGTGGAAAGTACAAAATCACCTTAAATTCATAAATGCTTTCTATTCCACAAAACAAATAACAAAAAGGCAATAAATTAGAAATAATGTACATTGTATTTTTAAGACAGAAAGCTAATTAATGTTATAGCACATTTTGTTAACACACTCGCACAAAAAATGCACGGTTTTGACACAAAAGATTTCCGTTTCTGTTGTCGTGTACCAGTAAATCCAGCTGCCTATTTAATCATGTGGTAAAGATAACGAATTAATAAATTTGAATGTTTTGTTGTTATGGACTTCCTTTCTATCGTACGTATCCAGTGTGCCTCCTATCACTCTTGTTAGATTCGTAATTTCACACGAAGGCTGACAAGATAGGAAACAGCATCATATCTTGTTCTATAAAATGAATACAGACAGAAAACTCTAGAGCCAGTCTAAGATTTAAAACATAGATGTGAACAGGTTCGTTTTCTACTGCGATCGTGTTTTCATTATGTCGAATTTTGGGGTCCTTTCAGTACTGACTCTATAATATATTTTGGGAATATAATTTCATCCAAAATCATACACTAATATGTATACATGTATTTAAACGTGGAAGAGATTGCCAATTAAATGACTCCATATTTCCTATGTATAAATTTCGGGGTAGGGTGGGAGAGTGGGGGCTGTGGAGGTAGATTGTGAACTAAATAGCATTATATGTGTTATCTAGTGAGAGACAGTATATTGCATCTTTTCACGTAATTAATTAGTTTCTCTCCTCGACATTACCTCATCAATTCATAGAAATGAGATCACATTCCTTGCGCGTGACGTTTAACCATGCGTAGCCCGGTCTTCGATACGAGTGATACACCCCTTTCCTCGCTGGAAGTTTTGTCAAGTACATAATATCATCTTCTGACACATCTTTGTCATATTTCTAGATATTGAAAAATAAGTATTTTGTCATTGCCAATCAACTTTTCAAATTCTGTGAAATTGAATTTTTTATATTCTTGAAATATAAAAATTCAAAAACATTGCTACACCGAGTATTTCACATGTATCTGTAAATTTTAACTAAATCTACGATGTGTCCGTGACTAATTTTTGCACCTTGGGGTATTTCATTCCTATTATTTCAAGAAAAGAGAAATCTCATAACGTCATTATCCAAGGCACAATTTCTTGCTTGTACATGTACATATATATTGGTTGGTTGTATATTGTTTAACGTCTCTCTCGAAAATTTTCCCCTCGTATGGAGACATCACCATTGCCGGTGAAGGGTTGCAAAATTTAAGGGTATGCTCGGCGCTTACGGTCTTTGAGCAGGGAAGGATCTTTATCGTGCCACACCTGCTGTGACGCGGGCCCTCGGTTTTTGTGGTCTTATCCGAAGGACCACCCCATATAGTCGTCTCTTACGACAAGCAATGGGTACTAAGGACCTATGGGTACTAAGGACCTATTCTAACCCGGATCTCTACGGGAAAACAAATGTATGTAAAGTATGATGTAATTGGTATAATCAAAGAAGCCGATCTCGCAGAAACTAGTTTATTGTTTTCATATCCCTATAATTACACCCATCCTTGACATTTATTCATATCCCTATAAATACACCCATCCTTGACATTCATTCCCCCTACACCGTATTTGTACATGTATTTGTAATAATTGTTCTTTACAAATAAAGGCTATAAAGTTGACAAAGGTCAACGCTTTTATTGACAAATAAATTACAACAGAGCAACATGGGTTTATCATTGACGAAATCAATATCTAAAAATGACGCCACGGAAATTATGTATCATCATCTCTTAAACTTCCTAGTCGTTTCATCCACGAAGCGAGTGCAGGAACATGGTGGTTATTGGTTACCCTGTAATGCAGAATGTAATGCACGCATAAGGAAGCGATGTGTATAAACGGTAATATGAATTGTCAAAGTCCAAATGTAATCAATTTTTATGAAATAATGCCAAGTTCAAATGTTAAAACTCTTTAGAAAAAAATAGTATGACTATTGTTTATTCTGACTATTTGAAGATTTGCGTCCACAGCGTATTTTTCATAAGTATGTACATGTAAGAACTATTGAATGAAAGCTTCACAAGAGGGAAATATTATGCAGTAATACCGACAGCATTAGTTCTGACACCCTTTCATTTGTGAAAACTTCCCGCAACCGCCTGGGGTTTTCGTTAAAGAGGCATCGCCTGTTAACTAGGGCATAAAAACCTTATAAATATGGAAATGCTGGAATGCGCTAAAAATGAAGAAAATCAAAACAACCTCCGATCGAATTTCATGGAAATTATGTAAGAATTATTTTTTTCTTTCATACTACGTGCATAATGTTTTCCTCATTGTTTCTATATAAACAAAATATTCTAATGTCAAACTAACAACAAAAGATTGCAGGATATATGAATTATGATATGTCAGTGATAATTTTTATGTACTGTAAAGCTGGCAACAAGCGGCAAAAATTACTTTGGCAAGTAATGCCCCATTAAGCATTTTTTCCGCTTTCAAAGCGATGCTTATTGAAATTCTGATAAAGCACTGATTAGCTGACTCCAATTACTATATGTACTCTATAGTATTCCTGTAGGAGCTATTTTAAAGCAAACTCTTTAAAGTTTAACTGAAAGAAAAAAAGAGTCAATGTTTAGAACATCTTATAAGGAAAGCACACGTTTTAAAAACGTACTTTCTTTTAATAGCGTGCCCATACATGTATTTTTGTTTACTAGTTTAGCGCCATCTGTTGAGAAAATTGGATTTTTTTTTCAGAAAGCGTCCAGACGTTTGTAGGGAGTTATACACAAACGTCAGGATGATCCAGACGAGTACCTTTTGTAGTAATAACAATTTCATACATCTATTCCCCTGATTGTGAAAATTTAGCTGCCTATACTATTTCTTCATTTAAAAAACTCTTTAAACGAAACTGATGTATTGATGGCACAAACACAATGAATTACGAGAATTGATGAAGGCCCATTCAGCAATACGTCATTTAACATATACTATGAATTTACCTACAAATCCAGGATGAAATGATAGACAAAAGTTGGATGTTATATTTGTTGTAAGATACCCACCAACGAAATACCAGGGATGCATCGATAGAACTGTTCCTGAGCGCATCACAGATCTATGACAACAATCAACGTTTCTCCAGTAAGGCTACCCGCATTACGAAGCTAATGACGTAGGCATGACCTATAGACATGTCAAGTGACGTAGGCATGACCTATCGACATGTCAAATATCATAATAATGTGCTCAGCAGTCATCAAGGGAATTAGGTGCTGTTGCTGAGAACTTTATGGTCTTTGGCGTCTTGGATTGACGTCGTCGAGAGACCTGAAAGCGGATGGGACAACAAATATAACCATGAAGTGTTTGCTTGTTGAAAATATTTTCCTTATTCAAAAATTACCATCGAACTGCTGTAGACATTGTTCGTACGCAAGGAACCATGTTTATCAATTAGTCGGAAAATTTAACATGATATTCTAAGTGTGTTTTGAATGTTTACAAGACGGGTTATTAAACGTCAAGAAGTTTTCAAAACACTTTCGATGGTAGTAAATATACTGCATAATGATCTCCTTATACGCATGATGGTTTACTATTGGACAACTATCTCCGGATCTAACAACCTGTAATCAAACTCTGGATTATAATACATGCGTCATTCTGACTGAGGGGGGTGGGGGAGGTCTCATTCCAATATGCATCTATTCTACAGTAAAGGTTTCAATATACACGTCTCAAAATGTGTAGCCTTGTTACTGAGAAAATTATCATAATTTTTGATACACTGTACTCTTACGAAAAACTCTGCAGTCGTTTTCTAATTTTCCCATCCTTTCCCAGTGGAATGACACATCATTCTTTCAACAGAATTGGTTCTACGCCTCATGCATATCATCTAGCAAATGTCGCTTTACTTTTCCTGTTTTCCTCTGAATAAAAGGAATTAATTTTAAATATTAAAGGTATACACGCACTAATTATCAACACCCACCCAAAACCAACGTGGTACATTGTATATGAATATATAATGGAAATATATAATGAATTATGCAACGTAAACTAATTTATGTCACCCCAGCTGAAAGGAACAGGTCGAAATGTTAAGCTCATTTTTTTTTTTACATATTTACTTCGGTTGTCCTTATTTGTATGATGTATGCAATGCGCGCGCATTCTTCGCACTTGATCATAAAGAAAACAATGGCGTCAGTAAGTTTTGATATTATGTTCATCGACTGTAGATATAGGAGTAAGGAACTACCAGGCTAAATTTATTACGCTAGACCATGTGTTGAACAATACAGGGTAGTTAGACTTTTTGACATCATAGACAGTTGCTTCTTAAATAAAAATGGAACAAGGAAATATCCAGTCTAGTGATCAGTCATTCAAAACATTACTTTGTTAAACACCACTCTGATTCTAAGTACTCTGAAGTTGATATTAAAAAGATATCGGAGTTCCTCATTGACAATATCTTCGTAGTCTCTTCCAACAGTCTGTTGGAAGTCCTATTGGCACGGATTATGCTCCTTTATTAGCTGACCCGGTTTTTTTTATACTCAAGAGGCAGAATTTATTAAAAAAAAAACTACACGAGAAGAATAATCTTTTGCTTTGGACTTCAGATATATTGACAATGTTTTATCCAACAAGAGGTACTGTGAGCAATGCTCACTAAGAATACCCCCGCTTACCCCAATCTCCCAAAGGGTGTTGTTAATAGGTATAAATTACCTCTTTCCTGAGTTTAAAAATATGGTATGCCTTTGTAGAAGAAAATGGAAGATATAGTCCGAACACAAATCCATGGTGATACACCCATGTCTTATGGTATGACTATGTCAAAACCCAATAATCTATTTTGACCTTGAGGTCAAAGTTCAAGGTAATATATAGGTCATGAAGGTACCCGACACATCGTCCCATGGTGATACACTCATGCGTCATATATGGTATGCCTAGGTCAAAGAACAAAGAAGTTATGGCCCGGACACGAATCCATTGTAAAAAAAAAAAAACCTTTAATTTTGACCTTAAGGTCAAGGGTCAAGGTCATATAGAGGTCATGAAGGTACTCGACACATCGTCTCATGGTGATCCACCTGTGTGCCAAATATGGTATGCCTATGTCAAAGAACAAAGAAGTTATGGTCAGGACACGAATCTGCAGAGACAGACAGATGGACGGACAGACAGATAGAGTGATTCCTATATACCCCCCAGAACTTCTTTCGGAGGGTATAATAACAATGATAATTTTCATTCATATATCGATTCGATACATCCCAGTGAACTCGAAATAAAAGACACCATGGAATCTTCCACATCTGCTTCATATTTAGATATTCTATTGAACAAGATATGCTAACGGCAAACTAACAACTCAATTATACATATGTATGATAAACGGGATGATTTCAGATTCTCCATCCTCAACTTCCCATATTTATGTAGCACTATTCTTTTATCAC
Source organism: Ostrea edulis (assembly GCF_947568905.1). Classification (NCBI taxonomy): domain Eukaryota; kingdom Metazoa; phylum Mollusca; class Bivalvia; order Ostreida; family Ostreidae; genus Ostrea; species Ostrea edulis. The sequence continues at coordinate 66,863,499 of NC_079167.1, forward strand.
CTGTATATGGTGTTTATACATGTTCTGCATATGATCAGTTTTTAAATCCAAGCTAGCTACTGACTATGTTGATGGTACAGGGGTTTCAACAGTCTCGCTTAATGACAGCATTCCGCAAAATTCTATGATCGTTATAACGATCTGATTTACCAATACAACCTGCGTAGCGCATTGATGAAAAAGTTTTCCGTGCAATTTTTCGTTTGATACATGCATCAAATAAAGAATTATAAGTTTTATTTCTTATCATTTAATTATATTCTTAAAATAGAAGAACAAATAGTTTCTCTCATCAAAAAGCTTGAATTAACATTTTATGGCGCGTAGGAATACCTATAGGTAACAATGAAAACAACAAAACTGGCTGTGCGTTTGGGTGAGGTAGAGTTACTGTGCAGAATTAAATGGATTATACGCCAAATTAAAGGTGCAATGGTTAAAAGCTGAAATAAATATAAAGGAAGAAAACAAAAGGTGACTGGATGTATGCTGCATTGCATTCGAGACGTTGAACACTGGTTGTATCGTAGGAACGGTGGAATGCGACTCGGCTCCATTTCAATATCAAGTAAAAAGCTCAACACCTCTTCATCTAAATTGCCCTCGTTGACTAAGCCCCCATATAATGCAGTTCAATTTCATTAATATTTACCAGATCAAAAGTCGCTGCTTGCTCCGTCATGTTATCGAACTCGCAAAGCAGACGATACATACTGTAATATGTCTACTTCTACCAGTCAGTGCCCTACGTCATCAAGTTGACTATTCTGCCACGTCATCACTAGGCCTATGTGCATGTGTGTTGTTTCTTTAAATTAATTTGTATTTCATTCACATCTTTGGTTGTGTTTATTTTTGGTAGCATCAAACGAATACATTTCGTCTACAATGCATGTGTGGAAATCCCCGTTCTATAAATAGCGTTAAAATTAGAACGGCCGTTAACGGGGAATACGCATTCCAGAGAAGAGTAGTCCCGCGTGCTTAGTGCAGATGAAGTCCGGACGAATTTTTTGTTTGACACAGAAATCAAATGAATTTTTCATCCAATCAGCATCGTTGTTAAGTCATCACTTTAAAAGTTATTAAATGGTTACGGATTACTCCTAATAAAGATATAGGGCTCACGGCGGGTGTGACCGGTCGACATGGGATGCTTACTCTTAGGCACCTGGTATGTCCAGAGTCCGTGTTTGCCCTTCTGTTTGATTTCGTATTCTATATAGGAGTTATGAGATTGATCACTGTTGGTTATTTTCACCTTTTCATATGCACAGATCCAAGGATCGGTGGTGAAAATAGCTCTTGGCTCGTTTAAGAAAGAAAGTGTTTTTGAACACAGGCTGTAACAAGCGTAGTTTTTGTCTGCATATTTGATAGAGAGGTTTGTGTTTCATCTTATTCATAGAATACAGTAATATTAATATATTTATTGACTATTTAATCTAAAATAATCATTGAAGCATGTGCACCTTTGAATATTGAAATCTTTATGACAGTGACATCCTGATGTCTGGGATTATGATTTGAAGAAATTTGAATCTGCACAATATGATAGATACTGGCCTAGTACTTTGAATAATGTGGTTCTTATGAAGATTTTTAAATATATATTTTCCTAATTGTGCTTCATGGGTGAAATGTTTTACGATTGTTTCTATACACATGTATCCCTAATGTACTTGTCCTTGGGTCATGGCTTAAACAAACTTAGATATTCCCTAAAGAAGGAACCGAAGGACAAAATTTGGATTCGTCAGTGATACCAGTTAAATTATTCAAAAATATTTCTTAGAAGGGTTCACTGAAATATATATATCAATAATACTAGTTTTTACCTAAAACATTGGGCAGAATATTGTTAAACAAACTGTCAAATCCTATTACAATACCGCATGATATAATCAACTCTAATTCCGATTAAAACGGATTTCAAGATTCTTTAGTCCGCTGTACATTTAGCACCGCTCTCATCTACAGAAATGAAATTAGTTAGCTATATCGCTGAATTGTGGACTCTCGTACCAAAACAGAATATCGAACAGTACATTATTTGTTCCAAACCGTTCACAAATGTTTTCCAACATGCCATAGCATCTTGTCTTGTTAGTAATAACGATAGATGTATTTTTACTTGATCTTTTAGTTGAATATGAAGATTATAACATTTAGTGAATATGAGTTTTACATATCTATTTTAGAGGATATCCGTGACCACGTGATCATGTTGTTCGTTTATTATATCCAGCATTGCCAGTTACCATGACAATGTTTCTTATAAACAAGTCATGTATAAAGTACACACTTTAAATGCTTAAAGTATATATATATATATATATATATATATATATGTATATATATATATATATATATATATATATATATATTATATACAAACAGCATGATTTTATTTACATCATTATTATTTCATTCATTTATAAAGTGCAAAATTACCTATAATTTCTATGCGCTGTACAATGTTTGTGCTAATAATCAATGATAATATACCAATAAAAGACCTGCAAGAGCTATAAAGGAAATGATAAAACAATAGAAAGAATTTAGATAAAACATGGTAGTAAAATGACAAAGTGGTTGACTTTGACTTGACAAGATACAATTGGCATTCAGGTATTCGTATGCTGGATCAAAATTCAATTTGCAAGAACTTGCACATGGAATCCTTGATATTGCACTGAATTTTACATTCACAGGGCATATTCATGCTTGAGCAAGAGTGTTTTTAGGTTCTTGCGGAATGCTCCATTCATTTTCGTATTAATGTAGATATGTTGTATTATTTGCTTTGTTTCAATAATCTCCTAAGGAAGAAATAAAGATTGAATACATGAATGAACGCCTATATTTTTCGTTACTTCCTAATTACCACCTTCAGTGCCCCTTCCACCGGAAAGGGATTGACCCTTGATATTCATCTAATGGTTCTTGAGAAGAAGTCGACTTTGTCAAAAGTTAATGATATCGACGACGACGACGACGTCAACCTTCAGCTCAAGTGAGCTAAAGAGATGCATACATGATGAATACTATTTAGGAGATTCTATAAACATGTCTGCTTTCAAAGATTTGATATTTTTCTCCACAAAAAATACGCGGACTTTATGAATTTAGGTAACCGTGAAATGTGGGTAAATTATTTCTTCAAGGAAATCTTAAAATGATTTATATAAAAACGGGTAATTATACATGTACAATAAACATTAATAATATGTTATTCATTTTGCTTGTTTTACTTTGAATCAAAACGAATTTTGAAAATGCTGCATCAAACTCAATTAATGTAAAGTTGAATATCATCATGTACAGAAAACATGAAATGCGCAGTCAGGCATAATCGAATACAGTTATGCGATTGGTATTCATCGAAACAATCATTCCGTCATATAGGCTTTCGAAACAGGAAATTATTTGTGTTCTTCATATTCTCAACAGTAATCATACAAATTAGTTTTTGAGAACGCAATGAAAAAAATGTGAAAACTATATGCACAGCGGTTACTGTCGTCAACAGACGACTATATATGTAACATATGTTCTTAATTGTGACACATACAATGCAACAAAGCAAAATATTGTCCTTTTATGCCAGGAAAAAACAAGATTTCAATCATCGATTTCCAACCAGATGATAACACAAGACAGCGAATGGGAAATCGGAGCTTAGACATAGCTGTTCAAATATTCTGTCAAGCATCTTGGCATGGTGTTGTATTGATTTCCGTTAAATTACTGTCCCCCTCAACAAATTCACAGTAATTAACAATCAAATGAAAATGCTATCTTAGGAGACTACGAGCAAAAATGTGATTTATAATCATTTTTTATCGTCCGATTAGCGTGTATTGGCGAGATCTTTGGAGCTTACATGTCCAATCAAAATAACAGGATTTTTTTATCCGTTGATAAGATTATAGCGGGAAAATAGAATGAATTTCTCTTATAGCTTGTTATCATCTCAGAACGCTTAATATGGCCACATATATCGAAATTTAATTCCAGATTTGCACTAGAAAGGTCGGTGGTCTATCGTAATTATGTGAATCCATCAATCACTCTCAGGCCATATTAACGAATGGTTTTAGTCTTAAGAGGATCCTGAAAACATGTCTAAGAGTATTTACATCTCTCTTTTGACGTCAAACCTCTTCTAGAAAGCCTTCTCAATAGCAAATCTAAAAAGCTCTAGCAGCGAAACGGTTACAAAATCGATTAGACCATTATGTAACAAGTTGGCATTTGTAGTGTTTTGGTTTAATAAATGGTGCCAAGTGTACAGTTTTTATTTGCTTGACTTTACTAATTGACGATATCTTCAAAGAATGTTTATGCATTTTACAAAAACCTTGACACAGTATTGGATATATATATGTTTTGAATGGTTGAAAAAAGAACAACTACTTATTTCTACCACGTGCTAAAAAGTGTACTTTTGTAACATGTGGAATTTTGTTTAGAGCATTCTTCCGACAAGAAAATTGATTTATAATTAATAAAAGACTGAAACTGGATTCCCTAGCTTACGTTGTGTTCGATTGTTAACACATTTGTGAAGATTACTTGACTGATTAATCACCATGTTTGATGTGTATTCAGTTGGCAGCAAACAGTGATACTGAACTCCTTTTCTTACCACGATCCATGTTATACATTTTGGTATCTTTTGGCATGACTTTCTTCAACTCCCTCGCAGCTAAATGGATGTAATGCAAATCCCTGCTTTCCCTGATCATAGATATTCCCACTTGTTTTTTCAAAGTCGGAATCTTGTTGAAGGTGAAACATCTTATGTTTCCTATTATGACAAACAAAATATAAATTCTTGTCCCGAGATTGTACTAGTAATGTATCCACAGGCTTCTTACCTAGTATTAACCGAGTGACTCAGTGGTAGAGTGTTTGCTTCGTAACCAGGAGGTCGTGCGTTCGAGCCCTGCTCGTGTCGTAACATCAAACCTAAGGCGTTAACATAGGTACAATGTAGTCTCGATCATCCAGACGCTAATGAGTCGATACGTCTTGATGATCAAGACTAAGGTACAATGTAGTAATTGCTCCAACGCCAAACGTTTGGTATTTAGTAGTGAGAATTACGGGTCTTTCGGATATGACCTTAAAAACGGAGGTCCCCGTCTCGCGACAGGCGTTGGCACGTCCAAGAATCCTCACTGCTACGGCCCTGAGCGCTAAGCATAGGTCTGAATTTGAGGTATTGACCTATAGATGGTGACGTCTCAATATAAGTGCAAAATTCTCGACGAGACATAAAACAAACAACCAATCAATCAATCATACCCAGTATTGGTTAGTTGTTTGTTTGTTTTATATCCCGTCGAGAATCTTTCACTCATGCTGATCCGTCATCAGCTGTGGATGAAGCACCACCCATTCAGGTCTATGCTTAGCGCTCAGGGCCGTGGCACTGGTGGTTCTTTGACGTGCCAACTCTATTTGTAAGGTCATATCAGAAAGATCTGTGATTCTCACTTCTAGAAGTGCAAAGTGTCTGGCGAAGGAGCAATCACTACCTCCACTTATAATTAATGTTTGATAGATTTGACGCGGTCATGGCACTAGCGGGGCTCGAACTCACGACCTTCCGGTTACGACGCGAATGTTTTACCACAACCGGTTCCAGTATTGAAATGAATACACAGACTTCAATTCTCCTATACTATACAATTCTTACAGCAGTTGCTGGCAGCATGGCGGGAATCGTAACCTTAAAGTATTCGTGTTTATTTTATCACACTGTTTTATTTCTTGTTTCATTTTATCTTTTATTATTGTAGTTATTTCTCTCAGTTGGTGTTTTGACAGCCACAAATCATGGAATTCCATCGTTATCACAACATTGTAATGAGAAATAGGGCAACTACTCATAAATCCAAATGCTATGCCAATCAGATTGCATGATGACTGTAGCGCATCAGTGTGATGAACACAAACATGACTTTTCTCTGTGTTAATGGTATGCTTTCCAATGAACCCGAGATTGTTGAACTATATATGTTGAAAAACGATGACAACAGACACAATATAAAGCGAATATTCTTAATTTGTACACAGTATCGCCGTGTTGTTAAATATGTTTCTGAAAAGTAAAAGTGCTTTGTAGAGTGTATTTGTTAACTTTTGATTAAGGCTTAATAATGAAGAGCACTTCTTATCTATGAATAATACAATGTGAATTTTAGCACACAGACTTCTTTGGCAAAGTAGCAGGTTCACCTTTCAAAACCTTCGTAAATGCATATACCCTTCGTCCAAACTGTATGTTTTAGGGGTGGGGGTGGGGTATTAAACCCGTCCGTCTGTCTTTGCCCATACACCTGACCGACTATCTTTGTTCATGAACCCAATGTATTAAATCTTTAATTAAAGAAAAGTGGATGAAATGTTGCAGATTACGACATTGTGAAAGGTTACAGGTAAAGAAGGAAGTCCGAATACGTAATGGAAATACAATGTTCGTTTTATCTTTCTCGTTACGTAGAAACCACCCACTAAAAGTCTTATTCTGGGAATGGAATGTATTTGGTGTCCATGCTATTAAAAGAATTGAGGAATCATACAAGACAGCCCAAAGATACTTTCCTTTACATAAAATTATAAATACTAAGACAATTTTTTTTAATAAAGATGAAACGCAAATCGCGTTCATATTTTATTGATGTTTCTGTAATCGGAGATCACATGTCGAGAATGATTATTGCACAGTAGGCGGCTAATATTAAATCGTATATAGCACCAGTACGTGTTTCTGAAAGCACAAAGGTATCAAATAAAAGTCACATCGA